>NW_024423343.1:85049050-85065899 GCF_017311325.1 Ursus maritimus | reverse complement strand
TATTTTATTTTATTTTATTTTATTTTATTTTATTTTATTTTATTTTATTTTTTACTTTGGATGACATGTAAAAAGGTTGCAGTGCAAATGTGTCATCACTACTCCATTTGGATGAAATCCTGACAGTTGTTAAACATAATAAAGATGGCTATGTTTTAATTTCCTTGATTTGGAAACATTTTCTCTTGCATTTGCAATTGTAAAGCAGATTCACATGTTTCCTCTCACTAACACCAAACCATAGTGCCTTACATGATGAAGAAACTTGACAGGATTTTTTTTTTTTTTAATATTAAATGATCATACATTCTTCAGAGTCTACTTTTCCTTTTGAATGCTACATTCAATCATTCCATTTGTGAACCAGTTAAATAAACATATAAAAATTTGTTGACAGCACTAAAAGAAAGGCGGGATGAAAAAAATCTGAATGGTAGACTGTGTCCCTGCCTCCAGGAGCTTTTTCCTAATTTATGTGAAGAAAGGAGGTTAATAAAGCAATTCTGTAAATTTCTTAAGGTGTTGGAGATTTGTGAATTCTATAAAGAATTGTAATATATATCATATACAACATATAATTATATACATCTATTTTTCACAGTTCTTGTAAATGAATGAGACTGTACTGAAGTGTTTTGCATCATGTCTTATATTCATGTCTTATATATTCGACCTATATATTCATCTTTCAAATCTCAAACAAAATATGTACTTGTTATTCACTGTGTGCAGAACAATGTATGGAGATAGATAGATGATAGATAGATAGATAGATAGATAGATAGATAGATAGATAGATAGATAAAAAGATCCCTGTCCTCAAGGATCCTAACAATATAATGAGGAATTTAGACTATTTGTCACTTAAACAACATTACAGTAATTCTGTTATATGTATATTTAGCTACACATAGAGCAAAGTGAAAACCCAAAATTAGATTCTTTATAAGTGGCAAGTGATACAACTCAAAAGATACAAAGTTCAAGCTTGACAGCCTCACTCTTTAGTTGATTTATATTTTCAAATTCAAATAACATAAGGATATGTCATGATTTTAAGGTCTTAATTTTAATCTCTTTCTAACTCTTTTTTCCTAATGGGATAGTTAAGACTATAAAAGCCTCCCCCACCTTTAATTTCTTAGCTATATAGTTCAAAGGTGTACCTTATGTTCTGGAAAACACTTTGTTGCAATTCAGTTTTGGTAACCAAGTATCAAGCTATCATCTATCTGACCTACCTCTTGATTTAACACAATGTGAAAGATATATCATAACCTATTAGGCATTCTTGGTAAAATATTTACTTGGCCTCTCATCCTCATCAAGTAAACAGAAAATTCAGATTGTGTGACATTCGATAGAAAAATGTCAATGCTATTATAGACAAAAGAAAAGTTTATAAATATTCTAGATTAAAGAAGATTAAAGAGCCATAATAACCATATGCAATGCATTATCTTTGTTTGGATCCTGGACTGGGAGAAATAAAATAACTACAAAAGGTATTTTGGGTACCATTGGAGAAATTTGATTATGGACTGAATATTACATCAATGTCAAATTTCATGGGCATGATGATAGTATTTGCTTATATAATAGTATGCCTTGTTCTTAGAATTACTTAGGGGTGGGCCGCCTCTGTGGCACAGGCAGTTAAGCATTTGAATCTTGGTTTTGGCTCAGGTCGTGATCTCAGAGTCATGAGATTGAGCCCTGCATCAAGCCCTGAGTCAAGCTCCACATTCAGCACAGAGTCTGCTTAAGACTCTCTTTCACTCTCCTTCTGCCCCTCCCCCCCAAAATAAATAAATCTTTAAAAAAAGACTCTTTTAAGGATGAAACATCATGATATCTACAAAAAAAACCACATATATATGAACATACATATGTATATGTGTGTATATATTACATATATGAATACATAATTCATGAAGAGAGAAAGAGGAAGCAAATGTCACAGAATATTAATGGTTGATAAATCCAGGGTATACAGGTGTTTACTATGCTAATCTTTCAACTTTTCCGTCACTTAAAATTCTTCACAACAACAAAACAACAACAAAAAAAGTGGGAAGAATTCGTTTTTTTAAATAATAATTTATGTTTACTAGATGAGCTAGTGACTAAAGATGTCTTAAAATCTCAAAAAAGAAAGCCAAAATAATTCTGTGGGTTATGGGCTGAATTGTGTCCATTCAAAATTTATATATTGAAGTCCTAACTGCCAGTACCTCACAAGGTGTCTATGTTCGGAGACAGTCTTAAAAGAAGTGATTAAGGTAAAATGAGGTCATATGGGAGGCCCTAGTCCAATATGACAGTTGTTCTCAAAAGAAGAGATTACGACACAGACTCACACAGAGGGGAGACCAGGTGAAGACACTGAAGGAAGACAGCCAACTATACGCCAAGGAAAGAGGCTTGAGTCTAACCAACCCTGATAATACCTTGGTCTTAGACTTCTAGCCCCCCGAACTGTGAGAAAATAAATTTCTGTGGGTTGAGCCACTCAGTGTGGTTTGTTTGTTTATTTTATGGCAGCACCAGTAAACTAATACACTGTGTCAGAATTCTAAGACCAATTCCCAGTGACCCTCACCCCTGTATAATCCCTTCTCTTCTGAATATGGGTGAACATGTGAGTATAATGAGATATCACTCCCAGGCTTATCTTATCTTATCTTATCTTATCTTATCTTATCTTATCTTATCTTATATTATATGGCAAAAGGGACAATTATCCAAATGCGGCTCCTAATCTAATCACATGAGGTCTTTAAAAGCAGAGTTCTTTCCATCATATAGTGAAAAGGACCTCAGAGATTTGAAGCATAAAGCATGCGTGAGTTTTGACATACTATTGCTGGCTCTGAAAATGGAAGGGTTCACCTTCCAAAGAATGCAGGTGGCCTTTAGTTGTAAAGAGTGGTGGAGGCTGACTGCTATCAAAAAATCATGGCCCCAATCCTACAACCACAAGAAACTGCATTCATCCAACAACTGAAATGAGCGTGGAAGTGAATTATTCCTTAGACCCTCCAGCTAAGAGCCCAGCCTGAGGAACACCTTGATCTCAATCTTGTGAAACTTTAAGCAGAGGATTCATTTGATCCTGCCTAGACTTCTGACCTACAGAACTATAAAATAAGAAATGTGTGCTGTTTTAACATGTTCAATTTATGGTAATTTGTTACATAGCAATAGAAAACTAAGAAGAACCTCCTCATAATCTACATAGTTATGCTCAACATGTGTTTTCAGACTAGTGGTGTGTGTGTCTATGTGGTGTGCATGTGTGAGCAATAAAGTTTAAGAAAATATTAACTATTTTTCCAGATTCATTGTGCTCATATGTGCAACACATAAAGTTCATATACATGCATATATAAATGTTAGTGATTTTTATACCTTTTAAATATTTTATACCTTATATATATATACCTTTTATATAATTAAATTTCTATAATGATTAATCTTTTATAGTGATTAACGCAGTAACATATACACATTTGTAAATAAAACCTTTTTAGTTGGAAAAATAATCAAAGTCTTCTCTCCAGTTGTTAGTATACCTATCTTTCATGTTTAGCATATTGATCTTGCCATTCCCAACATCTACCACAGAATCTGTCACATAATAGTCACTCAATTAGAATTTGTTGTGTGTAAAGTGAATAGCCAAACAATTTGCATATGTACAGAAGGTTGTATGGTGTAATGGAAAGCATGCTGACATGAATATGATATGAGATGAGCCTTCATGAAAATCCTGCCTCCACTAAGAGAAAATCTTAGTGGAATCTATTTAACTTCTCTGAGCTTTATTTTCCTATCTAGAAGGCTATATACCAGGGTACGGTGTTCAATTGTAGCTCTGTCACATAATTGTTTTAAGACCTCTAGCAAATAACTTCCCTCATGATTTATTTTTATTATCTTTAAAAAAAGACCATAGTATCATAGGCAGGGCCACCATTAGCTCATATATTGCCTTCATACGAATTAGAAAATGTTGCCCCCTTTTCAAGATAATTTATTTCCACTTGTGAGAAAATATGTACACCCATGCTGACTGTGATATTTATGTCACCTGGTCCCTATTCAACGTGAACAACTGTACCTGAGGTCCTGTTCAGGGTTGTTGTTAGAATCAAGAGATAATCCACAGATGGCTCACGGCACAGAATCTGACTCATACTGATTATCCATTTTGTGTCAGTAATCACCAACATCATCATGTTTATCATAAACATCATCTACCTTAACATAGACATAGTAGCAATTAGCCAAGATAGAGGACTATATTAGCATAAATTAAAACCCTGGGTACATGGTAGGGTATGGCAAAAATATTTGAAGGACCATTCCTAGTAAGTACCTTGAACACAGTAGTTCCTCAGTAAATAGCTACTAATTGATTGGATGGTTTTAGTTTTCTTAAAGAAAATGAACCTATATATTATGAGAAATCTAGTTCAGTGACAAAATTTTCTTCACTATTTAAGTGAAAATACATAGCATGCCATTCATTTAAAAAACTGAATTGTCTAGGGGCACCAGGGTACTCAGCTGGTTAAACATGCCACTCATGATTTCACCTCAGGTCATGGTCTCATGGGTCATGAGATGGAACCCCACATAGGGTCTGTGCTCGGTGGGAGTCTGCTTGGGATTCTCTTTCTCCCTTTCCCTCTGCCCCTCCCCCCACTTATGCACATGTTCCTCCTCCCCCAAAACAAAAAATCTTTTTAAAAAACTGAATTGTCTGATATGTGCAAATTTGGAAGTAAAATGTAACAAAATTTCCCAAAGGTCCAGGTGGAGAAAGAAGCATTTCTTTTTACTACCAGATTTTAGAGCAACTCATCATTCATAAATATTTGAAAAAAATAAATAAATCTGTAGTAATTATATAATGTCCTTTTATCAAAAATATTTTTTTTTTCATTTGCTTAAGAATAGTACTATAGAGGGGCGCCTGGGTGGCACAGCGGTTAATCGTCTGCCTTCGGCTCAGGGCGTGATCCCGGCATTACGGGATCGAGTCCCACATCAGGCTCTTCCGCTATGAGCCTGCTTCTTCCTCTCCCACTCCCCCTGCTTGTGTTCCCTCTCTCGCTGGCTGTCTTTCTCTGTCAAATAAATAAATAAAATCTTTAAAAAAAAAAAAAAGAATAGTACTATAGAGTTAAATTAGGTATTCTTACAATGTTATAACCACTACTGTAGGAATAGGATTTCATTTCACATCTCTTTAAACAAGCTCATAATGCCTGTAAATTAAGTACTGTAATATATATCTTCAAAGAAAAGAAGGCATTTTTAAATTGCTACCTTATTCTTATACTGGCATAAAAATAGATAGAATTTTACTAGATGTATAATAAGTTGCTATATCAGTCTGCTAGAACTTCCCTAACAAAACACCATAGACTAGGTTGCTTAAAAAAACAGAAATTTATTTCTTCACAGTTCTAGACGCCAGAAGTCTAAGATCAAGATATTGTCAGGATTGTTTCCTGGGAAGCTTGTCTTTGGATTGCAGATGGTCACTATCTTTCTGCTTCTTCACATGGTCTTCCATCTGTGCATGCTCGCCCCAGTGTCCCTTAGTGTATCCAAATTTCCTCTTATGAGACCACCACTAAGCTCAGACCCATTCCAATGGCCTCTTTTTAAGTTGATTACCTCTTTTAAGGTCGTATCTCCAAATACAGTCACATTCTGAGGTATTGGGCTTCAAATATGAGTTCAACATACGAGTTTTGGGCTTCAGCTTATGAGTTTTGAGGGGGCACAATTCAACCCATAACAGATACTATAATAGGAAGTTAGGAAATAGAATTTCTGGATTTTTATTCTAGCCTTGTTACCCATTAGCAATGAGAATCTTGACCAGGCAATCTTGCCTTAGATTTCTTTCTTTATTTTTAAATAGCCACTATGCCTGACTTATCTTTCTTGGGGGGGGTGGAGGGGAAGAGTTGCAATGTTCAAAAGATGGTAAAAGATTCTAATGTGTATGTCCTTTACAAATCATCGAAACACTCTACAACTTATTTCTACAATTCCTATTTGTTAAGATGAGATTATTGGTCTTATGACTGTATTCTGAATCCAAAGACAAGTAATTTATATTAGGAATTACTTTTCCATTGGCAACTCAACCAGGGTTATTGGGAAGTATTTGTTTTCTTTCTTGCTGTTGAATCCCAAGAAAGATTTGTGCCATTTGATGGATTCGACCCTCTTGTATTGGGTCCTTCAAGGTTAACCAGTGAATCATTTGGACAAACTCTTCCTTTCCAAGGCACCTTTTCCCCCCAGTAAACAAACCAACAACAAACCCTGCATGCAACCTGAGTGCATGGTGTTAGCTTCATCCACTAAATTGGTGTCCTCTCACCTAAGCCCTGCTTAGTCTACCCATCTCCCATGAACTTTACAGCTTTGTGAGCAATTTTTCCCATCCTGAAAATCAGGAAAGCTAATGTTACAAAGATTTTAATTAAAAAAAGAAAATCAACACAAAGTTAATCATGCTGCTGGACCTGCACAGGTCCAATACAGCAATTAGTAGAATAACGATACTCTTTGTCCTGATGAAAATTCCCTAGGCCTATGACAGCTGGGTTTCATATCTTGCTTTCAGAGAAGGATGATGGAAGATGTGGGAGATGGGACAGAAAAAGAAAGGCATTGCCATTAAAATAAGTTCTTAGAACACAACATCCTTTAGTGCTTCATTTAACAAAATATGTCATTTTAGAAGCACTTCTGAGTGAAAGTCAAATGTAAATTTTATACACTGACTATAAAGAATAAAACGTCCTCCGGGAAGAAATTTGCTCACCCGTGAAAGGTAGAAAGCCTTCATCCCCAACCCCAAATGCTAGATTGGATGTGGATAAATGATGGATTGAATCATTTCTAAGAAGACTCCTTGTTCAGCCTCCAGCTTTGTCCCTACAGAGCCCTGCAAGAGCATTTGTTTACAGTACATCATCCCTTAAGCCGAAGAGATTTTATCAGAGGTGTCTGTGGAATTCATCTATTTTGTCTTACCCCCTTTATTTTACAACATTTCAAAGTTTGCATTCCCTCCAGTTTCCAGTCCCAGTTGAGGGACATGAGTCCCTTTTTATCCTGTGACCTGTGATCTCAGATCAGAAAACCAACAACCAGTGACTCCTTGAGTCAAAAAGTGAGGCTTTTTTTAAATGCTGGTCTTGCTCTGCCTGTGTGAACTGTAGTACACTCAGTTTTATCACCTCTGCCTCCAATCAAGCTTTCTTAAAATTGCAGAGGCAGACTTTCAGAGACCCATTAGTACATTGTGGGGCAGAATGAAGAGAAATGTCACCCTCCACCCATCCCCACTGTGCTAGGAAAAGGAACCAACGTTAGACACTCTTTCAACTCATAATTACACCTTTCCCCACCTTTCTGTCACCCCTCCATATCAACTCTTAAGTGGGAGTCTTTTTATTATTAAAGAAGGGTCAATGTTTTTGGCCTCTCCATTGCTAAAGAGAGGAGTCTCAGAATAAAATGAAGAGCAAAACAAAAAGAATTGAAAGAGACATAAACTGTTCTCATGGGTCCCATATGCTTTCCCTTTAATCTGTAAGATCATTTCAACTTCTCTACCTAACGAAAAGCTTAACTGTGTGGCTCTCATATATTAGCTCATCGCAAAGTGACCTCTAAATCACTATTACTTAGAAACAAGCACCACACTTCCATTCATTTTATTGTTCCTATAGTCTAGTTTCAATGTCCTATTCTACTATATATATTTAAAGGGCAGGATCTGTTTGCTAATAACCTCCCACTTGAATTTCATTTTATTTCTCTGACCTCTGTCAAAGAAAGAAAATTTAGAAGGAAATTATAAAACGGTTTCTACCTCATATCCTAGGGGAAAGGTCACTGTATAAATATAAGAAGTTCATTAATATCTTCCTATCTAAATAAAGTCTAAAATCCTATACACCAGAAACACAAGAGAAGATGTGGTCAACTCATGCAGAGGCGCATCTAAGCCTAATAACTCACAGTTATTTTCATTTTTCACAAATGCTTCTATTCCTATTACCCAGAAGACTTGTTATTTTTACTGCATTATTCAATTAGAACTGATCACTCCTCACGTCAGTGTGATATAACCCTGTTGGGATAGCTTTTTGTGTTCTTCAAATGACATAATATTTTTAATTAGGTGGCCTAAGGGGTCCTTTGAGGAGTTGGGTCCTTCTTTAACTCAGCATTTCAAAATAGGAAGGCAAGTTCAAAGAAATATAAACTCTGCCTTCACCAATAACAGTGTAAGGAGGACATAGGACCCTAAACTCAATTTTTTCATTTTTTAAAATGAGATAACCTCTACATTTCAGGACTGCAGTGTTGATTAAACATGATCATTCACTAATGTGTTTTGTAGCCATGTATTTTAACTTTAGTCAATTAGTTAACATGATGTTTTTGGAAGAGTTCCTAGAAAAAAGCCACCTGTCCCCAAATAATCTTGATACCGTATTTGTCCTAATGTTTGAGTATAACATACCTAATTATTAAAAACCGTTAACAACTTAAATTGAATGAGTGTATGTGGTAGATTAATCCTGTCGCTAGCCACACCCTTAGAGAATAAGGCCAATTTTCAGTAAGACTGAGAGAGGGGGCAGTTAGGATGTTCTATCAAAAGACCTTCAGGGTAAGGTGCTTGGTCAGAGCTCCGCGCATCTGGAATTCATGGTAGGCTGTGGGGTGAAGAAAGTCTTACTATGCAACAGACACTTTTCTTTTCTTTTTCTTTCTTTTCTTTCTCTTTCTTTCTCTCTTTCCTCCTCTTTCTTTCTCTTTCTTTCTTTCTTTCTTTCTTTCTTTCTTTCTTTCTTTCTTCCTTCTTCTTTCTCTTTAACAGAGAGAGAGAGAGAGAGGAAAAGGACAAACAGGGGAGGGGCAAAGGGAGAGGAAAAGAGAGAGAATCCTAGGCAGGTTTGGAGTCCAACATGGGTCTCAATCTAATGACCCTGAGACCATGACCTGAGCTGAAATCAAGAGTCTGTCGCTGAACTGACTGAGCCACCCAGGTGCCCTGCAACAGACACTACTTTATAAGCACAGTACTGTGAGGCAGGTACTGTCATGTCCTTTGTACAGCTGAGGTAATGGAAGCCTGGAAAGGTGAAGTCAGTTGGCTGAGAACAAAGGTATTCACAGAGGAACTGGCTTTGGAGCCAAGCAGCTGGGATTCAGAAGCCCTGTTGGTGCACTCTGCCTGCCTCCTCCCATGCGGTGGATGGAGAGAAGGAAGGGGAGCGAAAGGAACTTGAGGCACATGCTGCCTAGTGCTTCTGCCTACTCAATAGCTACCCTCCCCTCGTTCTTTAATAGCAGAGCCACTAATTCTTTTTTGGAAAGCTATGGGCCCTGGTGAAAATACTCACTGCCCCATATCTCATATGTTTCGTTCTGGCCAAGGATATTTAAGCAGAAATCCACTGACCTTGATGTTTTGTTAGACAGAGAGACTAGCACTTGCCTTTTTCCATTTCCCCCTTCCCTTCTTTCTGCCTGAAATGAAATTATCTACTGGCAGAGGTGAAGTAGTCATACTTTGACTCTAAGACTGACAGCTCCATGCTAGGGATGCCAGAGCAGAAAGCTGGTGTTTTGCAACTTTCTTATATAAGAACAACAAATCCCTTTCTGGTTAAGTGACTGTTTCTGGTCTGTGTCAAATGCAATCCTAACCAATAAGGTGATATGCAAACATAGAAGAAAGAACCCAGTTTTTGTAGATGACACCATATTGCCTGAGTCTGGCCCCATGTGGTGGTGGGTACACACATAGCCCTGTGCCACATGCTTCTATTGTAAGGGGCGATGTTGCTCCCTGTGGCAGCAGTACCTGGGCACAGACCCAACTCCATACTGAACGGTGGGTATAGTTTCGCACTGACACTGCAACAGGGGTTAGCAAACTACGGCCCACTGGCCAAATCCCACCTGTGGCCTGTTCTGTACAGACTGTAAGCTGAGAAAGTTTTTTTTGTTTTTGTTTCCCATTTTAAAGGGTTTGACAAACAAAAAACAAGAATACGCAATGGAAATCACATGAAACACAAAATCTAAAATATATACTATCTGGTCCTTTACAGAAATTGTTTGTTGATCCCTCAGAAGGACAGGATAGAGTAGAGTCAATGTGCCAATGATCACAATTATCCAGGTTGCAAATCTTACCCTTTTTTAAGGCCATTTTTATTCTCCTTTGTTGGCCGGTGAGTCATACATCCAAAGTATGTTATGAAATTGAAGGGCAACCTAAATGATTTTCTGAAAGGGGGCAGTGTAGGGCAATAGGGAAGGAAAAGAAATGGCAGAACTAATACCTTCCTGACTTAAAAAAGAAGAATCTGGTTTTAAGTATATTAACATCAGATTGGCAGAAAACATCACACATCAGCTGAAGCAGATTGTTGGAAAGGAAGTATCATTAAGCACTGAACAGAAAATCCTAGAAGGAATTAAATTTTAAATACCTCAGAATAAAAGTGCCTTTCAAGAAGCTTTCCCTGCCACAGGTGGTGCTAAGCTTTCATTCCACAAATAAACATTATCACATTCACTTTAATTCTTGTCACACACGATGCTAGATTTACAACTGGATTGAAAGCACTAAGTAGGAAGATGGTGATTTTCCTGATTTTCTATTCTCATTACCTCGTAGAACCTAAAGATGATTAGCCATTTAGACCCCTGAAAAATTACTTCAAATAACATGAAGAAATAAGGAGTTTTATTTTAATAGAAGGCTAACGGATCATTTCTCAGATCCAATGTAAGGATATAAATTATTAAATTTCTCCAATTGCATATTTGAGAAAACTCATCCCAATATGCAATCAGCTTAGTGGTAAACCAACCTCCCACAAAAGTTTGGAGTCTTTTTGGTCTTGGTTTTTGGTTTTTTTGTTTGGTTGTTTGGGGGTTTTTTGCCTTTCTTTTTCACTAGAGCCTGAGCCTAAACAAACACAGAAGAGGAACATATGTGCATGTTAACATCTCCGATCCCCAAATACTTAAATTCCATTTAAGTTCAAAATTTCTTACTTTTCTGTATGTACGTTCATCTTCTAAGCATTTAGCATTTCACAAGTAAAGCTTCATTTTTTCCTTGAAAATACTTTTTCTTCCTATTAGAATGTTGTCACTGCAGAGCCTTCCCACTATCATAATAAATTTGATGCTATATTGGTCGTATCATTTTAAAGGCTAAGTGGATTTAGGAAAAAATAAGTGTATTACATCAGCTGTTTTCATCTAATATTTTGTAGATACAACACATTTTTTCTGCAAATCAAAGATGATAACACACTTTCATTCAGACAATGAGCATAAAATTACCCTTCCTAAGAATCAGTCTTCAAGGTTTTCGATTTCTAGTATTTATCCTTCACTTCGAATGTATGCATCCATATAATTATAAAATTATGCAATTATTTTATGTATATCAGTGATGACTGCATATGAATGTCATAAAACAACACATTACAAAGCACTGTGATTAGAGAAAATGGTAATTGTGAACATCTGGATTGAAAAATTTAAATTTGAAAAACTCCAATATTTTTCATAAAGCTTTTTTTTTTCTATGCTTGCCCATATTTCAATGGGTACTGACTGAAACCATTCATCAGGAACAGGCCAATTTAATGTAGATCCAAATATGTTGCCCAGATTAAGTACCCAGGTAGAGAAATAGTCATGTCTCTGCTTTGTTACATAACTACACTGATATGAGAATAGTTTTAACATTTCCTTTAAGGATATTCAGCAATTTTGATGTTAAAAGAATAAGAACAGCCAAAATGAAGAAATATTTTTAAATAGAATTCCTCACATTTTATTGGAGAGGAAAATAGCTATATACTTAAAAACTGCCAAAAATATCTTCAGCAGGTATGATTTTCATTTAAAAAATATTTTAAGAAAGCAGAAAGTCTATCTCTATTTTTAATTAATCCATACATAATTTCTAACTTAAGGCCTCAGGCTGCTAAAGCCCCTAATCTCTGTGAATGAAGGACCTACCTTTTCCCAAGCCCAAGGTAGACATTCAAATATTTAACAACATTGTGGTGGATACACCAACAATTCACAGGATATGCCCAATCAATCAGGGTGGACATTGGCCAGCAAACTTGGGTCTAGTCCATTGGTGTGGCCCTGATGGGTATCGGCCATGTTCCTAAAGGTGTGGAGTGGGCATGGGTGGGGAAGAGGGATACTTGTCACCCATCCACTTCAGCACTCACTGCAAGGTCTCTTTCCTCTCTGGACTTTGTTTGTGATCACACAGGTCCTTGCTACTCTTCTCTACCACAAAGCCTCTTCAGTCTGAGTCTCCTACTGAACTCTCCCTCTTTGACACAAAAAGAGCATCATTATACTCTATTTTTGATCAGCATAAAGAAAACACCTGCCTTTACAGGCTCTCCAGCCATGTCTTCTCAATTGCTTTTGCTTTGTGCCACGTACACAGTTTCATGGAATTTTTCCCTTTAACGTGGCCTTCCTGCACATCCATTCCACAAAGCTATCTCAGGTCTCTGTCATTTTTCCCATTAGCAGCTTTGTGGAAGGATCAGGACAGAAACGCAAGATTCTAGTACCAAAACTCAAAAATTTAACTTTTTATTCTGACTGTGCCATGGCAACCCTCCCTTGCAGCTAACAAGGAAAAAACTCCCAGATGGTACTTCAGTAGGGGAGGGTCCCACTACTTATGAATTTCATGCCCAGTGCATTTATTATTGTTGTCTTTTATCATTATTATGCCATCTGCACCCACAGCCATACTATGGATATTTTTTCCTTCTTTTTTCATGTTTAAACATCTTTATTATTATATAATTCACATAGCATGCAATTCACCCATTTTAATATGTGTGAGCCAATGTTTTTAAACATATTAACAGTGTTGTGCAACCATACTGCAATCTAATTTTACAACATTTTCACCTTCAAAAGAGATCCCATATCATTCGCAGTCAATCCTCATTGGCTCCAATCCCAGCTGGCCCTGAGAACCACTCACCTACTTTTTATTTCTGTAGATTTGCTTATTTGAGATCTTTCAAATGAATGAAATCATAGAATATGTGGATTTTTGTGACTGACTTCTTTTCCTTAGCAAAATGTCTTCAAGGTTTATCCATGTAGCATGTATGAGTACTTCATTCTTTTTTTTTTTTTTTTATAGCCAAATAACATTCTTCCGTATGGATTTACTACATTTATTTATCCATTAGGGTTTTTTTCCCCATTAACCTATATTTTTTTCTCTTACCATGCTGAGAAACTTTTCTATGCTATAAGGAGTCTAGCAAAGGCTTTCTAAATTAAACCAGTGAAAATTACAAATGCAGCAAACAACTACAACCTCCTCCTATGAAAGAAGTGATCTGTTCAAAGGAAGGAGCAATTAATGCAAATATTCAAGAACCCATATGCTGAGAAACTTTAAAAACACTAGCAAACATAAAGAAAATGAATAATCATTGCCTCTGCTTTCTAATGGCAAGATTTTCATCAAAACTTATATTGGCCTTGCCTGCAAGACTTGTAAACAAGTAAATAAAAATGGAAAATGGAACCAGTAATTGTTATCTCTTACGATATCAAGCACTAAGGATGATGGATTTTTTTTTTTTTTCCCACTTCGACCCAATAGCACAACGTAGCTGCTTTGAGAATACTGATAAGCTGTCACACCTGGTTGCACGGGGTGCACAGACCAAACCAGAAGTGCTAGAAATAGCAATATCAAAATTTAGGGGACTGTTTATACTCCATATGATAGTAGGTATTAAAAAATGTAGCAGATTTAGCTGGGGTTCTATTATTTATAATTTCGCGTTAGTGGCACCTTTCATGTGTGCAAAGCCCTCAGTGGATCCCAAGTTAGAGACAGTGGTACTATGATAGTTGGGATCCATGTGTGTGAGGGCCTTCTGAATCTAATATTATAAAGACAAAGAAGCTCCCTGTATAGATGAATAAATATAATTTCTGTCTTGCCGTTTCTAAATAAAACATGTTCAATAATTTGTATAGTGCCTGAAGACATTAACAGAAATAATATGGGAGCTCAACTTGATTACTTAACTACTCCTTCTATATGCTCTTCTGTCTCAAAATGGGTGAAATAAATTATTGGAGAGGGTCTTACTCCCTTTGAGTGCTATGTTTTAAAGGATTTTTTTTTTCCTCCTCAAGTTATTATTTTTTCTAGTAGTAACACAATCACATTGAGATAATTAACCTTGCTTTTTCTTCCCTTCAAAAATTAATTCACACTACAAAACTGCATGTTATGGTCTCATTCACATAGTCATTTTAGTGGAAACACAAACAAACGGTTTCAAGTTTCTTAGGCTATTTGGGAAAAAAAAAAAAAAAAAAAGAAGCAGCAGCAGCTAGAACAGCAGTCATCCGTGAAAACAACTGACATTTTGTTTCACATGTAAGGTAAATCTGAATGGCACGAGAACCTTTCTACTCACAGGTATCTAAAGACTCGTCTGAATCATCAGGGCAGTCAGGGTCCCCATCACACAGCCAGCTCTGGGAGACACAAGTCACATGATCGTGGCAAAGAAATTCACCAGGATCACACAACTGCTGATCTGAAAATGAAAATGTTTCGAAATAAAATATGAATGATCTGAACATGAACACAAGAGCAGTACAAAGATGAAATGTGGGAAAGCAATACATAAAAGGTACATGCGTGTGATCCACGTTTTCTGTTCAGCAGCAAAACTAAACCAATTACTTATCTTAATTTTAGCTACTCAGCTCAAGCACACACATTTTGGTAGAATTTACTATGTCGTGGTCTCACACAATCTGTTCTGAAAATAGTTAAGAATTCTGTTTGTGTTTATGACTAGGACTTTGGTCATATTGGATAAGGCATACGGCAATCACAGCCAGTAGGTTTTATAGAAGATGTTGATCCAAAGCAGACGTTCTTGGGTATAGAAATTATAGTTTCCTCCTCTGCTCTAAGAGGGAAAAAAAAATCAGAAATAAAACTTAAATATTGTACTCCATCCCTGAGAATTCAGTTGCTAATCCTTCATCCTGATACTGGGGCTTCATGTCACATCAATTAGAAACTCATTAACACAACATTTTCTTTTTTTCCTTTTTTTTTTTTTTTTTTTTGCTAGAGGTTCCCAGGTGACAGCTTCTGCTACTGGACAGCAAAAGTGATAGTAACTTCCATAAAGCTTTGCTCTAACTTGAGTTTCTACAACTGGCTGTATCCAAAAATCACATTATTTTCCTTCAATGGCTTCAGAATATTTAGGATCTGTAGTCTTTCCTCAAGTCCAGTAAACTCATCTTATGTCTTGGGTTTTTGTTTTGTTTTGTTTTGTTTTTGCAATATACTTATACACTGTGAATCTATTCAATAAAATATTTACTTTTTTAACATTTTAAACGTCTGAAGTAGGAATTTTTTCTTTTCTTTTTTTTTTTTTTTTTTTTACAGTTGGGATGATCTCTGAATGTAAAGGAGTGTTAGCCATATCAAATCTTAGCCATTTGATATCACTTACACTTTTGTTATGTATATACAGGAATGATTCAAGATAAACTTAATTGACTTTCCCCCCCCAGTAATACAGAATGATGGTGGATTTTCCACACAATGGGATCGAATACAGTATATCTTTTCTTTCTCTCCCTCAACCTCTTTGCTGACCCCAACATTATTTTCAATAATATATATTTCAAACACACACAAACATATACACAGCTTATTTTTTCCACTTTCAAACTATAGATATTACCTGAAAGTTCCTATTATTTTATCTTATCCTATTATGTTTTTCAATAAATTCACCATCAATACCACACTTATTACCACTATTATCATAGCTGAGTTGTTTTATTTTGTTCTGTTTTTACATTAAGTTGATTGAGCATACTCTGTATTTAGCTCTAGAATTGGTGCTACAAAAATGTAGAAGTCACATCTTTGTCTTTAAGGATCCAATACACTGCATGTAGAAAAGTACTTTTATACAAAAATTTGCCAAATAAATAATACAGAAAATAACTGCTAAAAGAAGGGACCAGAAGGGTACCTGGGTGGCTCAGTTAGTTAAGTGTCTGCCTTAGGCTCAGGTCATGATCCCAGGGTTCTGGGATGGGGCCCCACGTCTGGCTCCCTGCTCAGGGGGAGTCTGCTTTTCCCTCTCCCTCTGCCGGTCCCCCACTTATGCTTTCGCTCACTCTCTCTGTCTCTCAAACAAATAAATTAAATCTTCAAAAAACAAAATAAATTAAATAAATAAATAAATAAATAAATAAATAAGAACACAGGGGTGCCTGTGTCTGCCTTTGGCTCAGGTCATGATCCTAGCATCCTGGGATGGAGTCCCACATCTGGCTTCCTGTGCAGGGGAGTCTGCTCTCCCCTCCTTTTGCCTCTCCCCGCCCCCTGCTTGTGCTCTTGTTTGCTCTGTCTCTCTCTCTCAAATAAATAAATAAAAACTTTAAAAAATATATATCTAAAAAAAGAAGAGAACATAGAGATGGAAACAAAACAAAACAAAAGAATAGTTTGGAGATGTAAGCATTACTTTAAAAATGGTTAGGATTTGGATAAATGAAGAGTAAATATAGGGCATTCCAGACAAGGGGTAGAGTGACAATATAACTAAGGAACTAATTTTTAAAGTGCATTTGAAACAAAAAAAAATTCTAAAATTGAAATGGCATTCAGGTTATAAAGCCTTGAGTTTTTTTTTTTTTTTTT
>NW_024423343.1:84958987-85049040 GCF_017311325.1 Ursus maritimus | reverse complement strand
TTTTTTTTTTTTTTTTTCACCAGTTTGTGTGATATTTATAAGTATTTTCCACTGCTACAGGAGGAGGACTTAAATTTTGTTTTAGACTGTCACATAACTTTTGTAGTTAATGTAGGGAAAGAACATGAGATAAAATTCAAATTGTTTTGCTTATAGACAAGGAGACTGTATAATTTATCACCAAACTGGGAAAGTTCTGAAAATGAAGGAAGGCTTATTAATAATTATACTGGGAAACAGGCATAAACTAAATCTACTCCAGAAAAGTCAGAATGGATGTTCATTGTACCTATAGCTACTCTGCATTTGATTTATGATCTTGAGACGCTAGATTGTTTCCTTTCTTCTTACCTCCCAAACTATAGCAAATTTCTATGAGGATAAGGGAAAAGAGATGGCGCCTTGCTAACTATCATTGTATAAGGCCTGACTCAGTAAATAATCAATAAGTACTTATTGAAAGTATAAAGAAATAAAAAAGGACCATAAAGAACTGCTCATGGTGTTGGAAAATAGCATCTCAAAAACATAGGTCAGAGTCAGGAATGAAGGACGTTGATTACCATAGGAAGTGTTTTGTAGATAATTTGAAGTCTCACAAAAGTATTTAAGAAAAGTTATTTATGATAAGATATTGTACAAAGTCATCTGTCAGGAGACTGTTGCAATTGTCTAGAGAAAAGCTCCCGATGATTGAACTAAAGTAATGGGGACTAAAATGCAGACTCTGCTCCAAGTGAGGTATGAGTTAAGAATTGGTGACCTAACGGTTGCAAGGCTCAAATATGTCTCTAAGTAAATAGTCTCAAAAATTGATTGGATGGGATCTCAAAACCAAGATAAAACATATGGATATAAAAAAAAAAATAAGGTCCGTGTGAGCCTGGTCATGGGGGCATTAGAATAATAACAGTAGGTATAATAGAGGGAATAATAAGTATTTTATAGTGTGTTGCTTTTTACCTCAAAAGCACTTCCACCACCACTACCCCATCTTAATTTGTTCATTCATTTACTTATTAAACAATCACAAATGAGTTTCTACTATGTTCTAGGCACTGGGGATACATTTTTTTTTTTCCAAAACAGAAATCCCTGCCATCACAAAACTTAAATTTTAGTGGCAGGATAGAAACAAAAATAAAATAAATGAGTTAAATGTATAGTATATTAGAAGATAAAACCTTATGGAGAAAAATGAAACAGAGATGGAGGTTAAGAATTGGAGGTGGGGGAGATGGAGATACAATTTTAAATAAAGTGGTCAGAGAATATGTCACAGACAATGGGACATTTGAAATAAAGACTTATGGAAGGTAAGGGTAACAACTATTTGAATAAAAGGACATGTGGTAAAGGTCATATACTAAAGATCGGAGGCAGGAGGGTGCCCAGCATATTTAAAGAAACACTAAGGAGATCAGAATGGCTGGAGGAAAAGAGAGAGTAGAAAGAGTTGAAGTCAAGAAATCAGTAAATACAGGGTTGAAAGTGGCAGATGAAGGTTTGAGTTTTACTAAAAGTCAAGATGGGAAACTGCTGAAAAGTTCTGAGTAAAAAGACAAACTAACTTACTTTTTTAAAGGGTAACTCTGACTACTGTGTTGAGAGTAAACTTAAGTGAAGTGAAGGTGGAAACAAGGAGATCAATTAGAATGTTATTGCAATAATGTATATGAGAAGGGATGGTTGGTAGATAAGTATATTGGCAAAATGGAATTCCAAGACAGTGTTTGGTGAGGAAACTGAAGTCAAATATTCTGCTCACCATCTCATTAAATGTCAGAATCTTAAATTCAGATCTTTGACCCTCAATGTATGACTTATCAACTCTTTGGGGAATAAAATGAGTATGAGATGCTTGTGGGAGATCCAAGAATAAATATACATCAGGCAGTGATTCATTTAAATCTGAAATTCAGGAGAATAATCAAAGCTGGAAACATGGAACATACCTGAAGCTGTAAGAAGACAGTGAAAAACTCTAAGAATAGATGTAGATGAAATTAAAGTGAGGTGGGGGTAAGGAGGTGAGGGCGAAGAAAAGAGTAGGTCAGGCAAGGGGATGGAGAGGACAGAAAGTTTAGCTAGAGATATGAAAGGAGAAGGGCAAGGGAAAAGGAGTTTTACTAAAACCAGGTGAAATCTGAAGAGTTAGAATGAGGAAGGGGGTCATTTTGACAATGCTCAAGTATGATGAGTTCTGAAAAGATGGAGTAAACTTGTAGGCTGAGGAAAAGGTGCCACTGTAGGAAGAGGGACTGGAGCCCAAGGACATGAAAGTGGAAGAGTTTCCCAAGGAGAATTCATGGGGCTGGAATGAGAACGTAAACACTAGTAGGAGCACCTGCCCTGAGGAAAAAAGGATAGAAATATGAAATAGATAAATCATTAGCTGGTAGGGAAGCTGGTATTCTTGCCTGATTATGTTTTTTCAAAGAACTGAAAAGCAAGATTGTTTTTTGAAATTTGGAAAAAGGTAGAATTGGAAAGAGCGGTGAAGGTTTAGGATAACTGCTATGGGGAACTGGAAAAGGAATCAACTGGGAACCTGTGAAAAGATTTCTTTGTAACAGCATTGGGGATCCTGCTAAGACTGAAAAGTGTATATTTGACAGTTAAGTATTTTGTTCATTTTGTTTCATTCACCTGCATTGAACCACAGATACAGAATAATCCCCTTGAGAAAGTCTCAGAAGAAAAATCCCTTGGAAAAATATGCAAACCACCTTCAATATATATTCACATGTATAGACATGTATATAAATCCATCCTAATTAAAAAATATACATATATATTATATATAATATATATAATTATATTGGGAGTAAGATAGACGTAAGGGGATTTATCTAATGAGCCTATGTTATCAGCTTGCTAAGCAAACTCCAACCCTTAAAGACAATTTGCACTGTTGTGATTTTGGGGACAGTTTTATATTATCCCTCCAGGTAACAGCAGTTAAGAATAGCTTGCTACAACTCAATTATTTATTTTTCAACCAGATATTCCATTTCAAGGTGGGTTTTTAAAAGTGTTGATTATATGATCCCAATGAATGAATTTTCAGTACTTCAAGGTGATTATTTTAAAAGATATCCACTGGATTGAGCTCCTTGAATCAGAAGCTAAATATGTTGTGTGTATATGTATTTTCCACTTACCCTATTTAATGCTTCATGCCACACTTCTGAGATAGTCAAACTAATCTTGTTTTAAATATCTTCCTATTGTATGAAATGTAATGTTATACTCTGTAATTAAAACAAGAAGCTTATGAGAATGTGCAGGCAGTTTCACTTACAGCCCTAAGGAAGAAGATCAAAGCTAGTATCATGTCTATCTATAACAATAGACTCTTTCAATCAAAAGACATGAAAAGATTAGGACAATCATAGCCTATAGAGTTTACTAAGTTTGGATTCACCCTGGCTTAGTATGATAATCTTGTTATATTTATATGAAAACATCTAATTGCTCATTTTAATAAAAATTTATAGTAATATTTTTGGAAGCTGGATATAGATGGTCTTAAATGAAAGATTTTAGATACATGAGTTGCCACAGACTAATTTATATCTTCTTATTTTAATGTCCCAATGAACTGTTACTTTTTATCTTTTCACAAAACAGGAAGAATCAAAGTCAAATACTAAAACTAATATCCATCAATAGGGGTCTACTGAATAACTATGTAGATTCCAGCTCTTTGAATATTTCACCATGATCAATTTATAATAACGTTATGCCATTTCCCTAGAAGTCAACTTGCTATTTAAATACTAAGGCAAATGTTAATTTACTAAAAAAAAAATTAATTGCTACTACATGCATAACAGGACAGTATGGAGAGATTTAAAGGAAGTATAAATGATGAAATCTGGTACCTAATTACAAATTAAAGATAAAGGAAGGGTAATACCCATTCAACAGCCAAACTCCTGAAGAGTGCAATATTGATCCTAAGTTAAAAAATTGCTTACAACCTCCTGCACAAGCTAAGTATTAGGGAAAGGCTGTGACTTACGTTTTCAGAACTCAGTTAACATCACAAATATTTATTAAGTATATCTACATCTCATTGCTAACAGATATATGATGGTTAATAATATACCATTCATAATTGCTAAAAGAGAAATATAGATGTATTTCCTTTCTTCTCATATAAGAGGCAATGATTTCACTACCAGGAGAACATAATTCTTGTAGATATCTACAGAAAGTATTACTAATTCAACTTCAAATTTCTATTAGCCTCATGTAAAATTAAAGGAGCTGTGTTAGTTATCAAGTATTAGGAAGTACCTTATATTGTTTCCCTTTATATTCCGGTACTCCAAAACACTGTGCATATGCAGATGAAGAAAAGAGTCCTCAGAATTCAATATGAATTGTTTTTCATAATACGGTTAAAAGATTTCTCTTCAATGCCTTCTTCTCCTCTTCTTTCACGGTTCAACCTACACTTCTATGTTCCCTATGCTATTCTATCCACTTTCCCCAAATATAGAGTTTTATGTGTCTTTACTACTTAATTGCTTTGCTTCGAATGCCCTTTCCCCTACAACAAAATTCTAGTCTTTCTTGAAAGTCCAAGGACATTTTAACTCATTTAATCAAAACTTCCCCAACAAACTTTGTCTTCCTCCATCAACAGTTTCATAGCGCTTCACCCATTGCTCGCTTTGGCAGCACATATACTAAAAGGGAAACACTCCACCCAAAGTACCAAACAGCTCCTACTGTAGTTTACTCTGTGTATTGTAGCCACTGGTGATGAGCGCCTGGCGGGCAGAAGGTTCTGCCTTAAGACTTCATATTTGCCCTAACAAGCTGATGTCAATGGAAAAAAATCAAATTTTTCAAAAAGAATTATACATTATTTTTGGATGGGGGGGGACGAACATCAAAGCAATACCAGTGTTTTATATTTTATTATCAGAAAGATAAATAGCTTTATTTAGTTAATCGCCAAAAATAAAGCTAAGTTCTCCCATGGTTAAAATAAAATAACTTGAATACTAAAGATTATACCGTATAAAATTAAAGCATCCATGAAAACTAAAAATCAAACTTGAGAGAGATTCAATGTTATCCTCCAGAGTCTCTTAAAGACTATACTGAAAATTACAGTTACAATAGCTGGTTATGCAATGCTAATTTAGCCAAATATGTTAATAATAGTGTATTTTTTTAAATCATTCCTTTAGAAATATCATCATTGTAAGTGTAAGATAAAATGCAACTCACCATTTTAAGTCTATGTTTAACAGAAATAGGAAAATATATTTGGATTATTATTAAGAAGGTTGGTGTGAGGAAAGGTTGGTCAAAAATTGGTCAAACCTGGCAGTTTCATTTTATCAAGGAGTTAGTTCTCCTCCACAAAATGCCTGGTTGATTAAAAATAAACCATATTATACATTATAAGACTATAATTCATAGCATCATTTATCTTTGCTAAATCCATCCTTAAAAATCTGCCCAAGCTTGTATTAAAGGGGCAATTAGTAATGAAGAGTTGTAAAATCAAACACAAATGGAGACCAGCCTTGAAAATTCCCTGAACAGACAAACTGCTTTAGTCATACAAGCAAAGCTTAAGTTAGATTATTTTGTATGACAAACGAGGCTAACTTGACCTGGGTCACTTCTTGTTTATACCTCTGAAAATTTAAGTGAAACTTAAATTGTTCCCCAAAATGGATATGAGGCAACCACTAACCAATTCTCTCCCATTTAAGAAAATTCTAATATTACAATCATCACTGTGACGAATAGTCACTGTTTCTACCCTATACAAGCTACTTTTTAACAATATATCTTTAAGCCTCATTCCATGTATTGGTTTGAGTACTCTCCATTTGCATACTATCTTTTTGGTGTGCACACAATAAACTTTTGCTAGTCACCACTTCAGTGAGTCACTGGTTTTTTACTTCTTTTTTTTTTCTTGAACTTTTGACAAGAGCATCCACATTTCAATAATAACATGATTTTTAATTAACAATTTCCATTGTCCTGGTGAGTCATGATTGATAATTTATTAACTTAATTTCTCTAACTACAGACGGTTGTGCGCATACACTCATACGGTATATATAGTTGTATTTTAAAATTTGCGTACTGCTCCACCAGAATTCCATTATCCCCAAAGCTAAGACTGATGAAGAGAGATCAACCAAATGCTTGGATAAGAGTCCTTTGGTGGGCTGAATAATGGTACCTCAAAGATGTCCATATCCTAATTCCCAGACCTGAGAATATGTCACTTCACACAGTAAAAGGGACTGGGCAAATGTGATTAAGCTAAGGATCATGAGGCTGAGAGACTAGCCCAGATTACCCAGGTGAGCCCAACGTAATCACGAGTTCTTATAAGAGGGAAATCAGAGGAGAGATGTGAAAACAGAAGCAGAGGTTGGAGTAATCTGATAACAGGGGCCAGACGCCAAGCAATGTGGGCAGCCTCTAGAAGCCAAGAAAGGAAAGAAAATGGATTCTCAGTCAGTCCTATAGACACTACTTAGGGTTTTGACCCCCAGAACTGAAAGATAACAAAACTGCGTAGCTTTAACCCACTAAGTTTGTGATAACTTGTTACAACAGGAACAAGAATCTAATACCACACCCCAGTTACATCTCACAACCCAAGCATCACTTTTTAAAAGTCTGACTGGTAAGTAGGAAACAGACAAGCTTTTAGGTACTTTACCATGAATTTAAAGGCCCTTTTCTCCTAAGTTGTTTTGTTAGTTTCAACACTACCTGCTTAAATAAAATACCACTTCTTCTCCTTGATGTCAAAAGACAGTTAAAATACATCTGCACAGGACTAAAGCCAGCAATAATAACTAAAAGCGTATGACAAGATTTTATGAAGAATACATTATAAATGCTCAAAAATGACATCTCTAGGAAATATATGAATTGGGAAGCGAGTGTGTGTGTGTGTATACATGTTTCTATTCTCATGAGATGAAAAAGTGCAAAAATGTTAGATATTTCTATTATGAGAAAATTATAACTAATTGTATATTTTTATGCTTTCTATCAGCTACCAAATTTGCAGTCAGCCTATGCCTTATTAAACACCAAGTGGTTTTGGTGATGAAAATGGCAATTTGTACTTACAAAACACCTTATATAAAACCAGGACAAAATTGAAAATTTAAAGAAGTACATTATCCCCAGATCAAGAAGCTTTGCTCATTTATCATTTCTATCATAATGAACAAATGAAAAGTATCTCTGTAAGCATTTCAAATCTAATTTGACATTTAATTTTCAGGGAGAAAGTTGTGTTTTTGTTTGTTTGTTTTTCCTTGATCATTTACACATTGTTAGCCTCTTGGTTGGTTGTTTTTTTTTTCCATAGACAGTGATATGAAAAATTGTAACACACTCAGCATAGACCTGTTTAGAACTGCTTCTTTACCAAGAAAAAACAAAAAGTACCAAAGTAAAAACCCTGCCTTTTATTTAGCAAGAGACAAAGGATGTACTTTTCAGTGGAATAAAACTGATACATTCAACATGGTTGACTCGAGTTTTTATTATCATTGGACTAAAGCTTTGCAGTTCTGTGTCCTTTTCTGAAATTTCAGTAGAAATGTTCTATTTCTTTTTTTACCTGTCCTTTCTCAAAAGCCCTCTGAAATGAATCTGCAGAATTATTTCACATACTACATTGTTAAGGAAGGGGAAAATTTTGACAGGTCTCCTTCGTAAATGTAAAAGAAAAAGCCTAAATTATTGACATTTCTTTGCAAGTTCTATTCTCTAAATCCTGTATGATCCTCTTCCAATCTCCCAGGGGGTACCAAAATTCACATCTTTTTTCTCATCTCTAGGCTTAGTGAGATACGAAGCAGATGGTTAGGCTTTGGCTCTTTCAGGGATGATGCAGTGTCTCCTCTCTGTTATGCTGTGTTTTAACCATTAAGGGCTCTTCAAAGACAAAAATTTTACTTATCTCAAGTTCCAATTTTGATTTTAAAAGATATTTCTCAATCATAATTTCTTGTTTCCTATTTTGAAAGACTTTAAAACTTACTCCTTTAATTAGTCCTCATTTATGGTGAACCAAAATAGGCACTGAGAATATAACGATGAAGACAACAGCATTTCTACCCATAAGCTGCTGAGATGTAGGCAAAAATAGAAATATTTACAATAATGGGAAGTAGGTGTTAATATAGGTGTGTCTGGGTATGGAAAGAGTGTGGCAAATGGAGGACCTTGTACTATGGACAGGTGAGAGTGTGGGAGGGCTGAGATGGAGAGAAGGCATGCAGAAAATACATTCAGTTACCTACCCAACAGCTCTTTTTGCCACTTTTGAAAAGCCCCACATCCCACTGTGGAGGCAGGGAAGGCCATTGGCTTGCTTTGGTGGTTTTTGCAGCTGGGCATGCACATGTATCCCAATGTTAATCCATGACAACTGAGGTAGAGTGTAGACTCTCTGCGGGAAACAATTTTCTTTCTATTAAAAAAGACTTGAGAAGAGGAGCTCTCCTGCATTGCTTTTTGTTGTGAGCACTTGAAATCTGGGGCAGCCTCAGCCATAAACAGAGCCTGAGGATGAATAAGGCTGAGGACAAACCCAACCCAGTGAGGATGGAAAGACATTCATCGATGAGTTTTAGAAGATCTTGTTGGGCTTCCCTAAGGTTCTTCTGTACCCCATCCCACTAATCTCTACACCTTTTGTTATGCAACAAATATCCTCATTACTTGGCTGTGGTATGTTGAGGAATCTCACTATCAATCAGAAGAAACTGATACAGGTACGCGGGAAGCTTCCCCACAAAAGGTATTTTTTAATCATTTTAATATAAAAAGGTGAGATTGCCAAGCTGACTGGGTGAGGGATGGCATTCCAAACAAAAGGAAGATCATCACTTAGGGAAAACATGGCATATTACTGGAACACCAAGTGATTCTTATGGCTGAAGTTTAGATTATGTGTCAAAGATAGGCTAGAAAATAGGTTGAATATTCACACTGTTTAGCTTCAATAGAGTCGATATTTTAATATGGTCTTCATGCAGTAAGACTTATTTTTGTTATTTAAGTTGCTACATTTTTAAAATACTTTTTTGTGTGTGTGTGAGATAATAAAATAATACAACAGTTATTGAATTTATTTTTAGCCACACGCTAAATTAAACAATTTGTGTATTTCATTTAATACTCACTGTTTAGAAAGTTGAAAGACTTCCTTAATATATCAAACTAGAAAGTGGCATGATGAGGACACGGACACTCATCTGACTGACACAAAGCTGCTCTTATAACAGCCAAAGGAGTTTTTCTCAATTTGGAGATTTCCGGCATTTTGAGAGCAACAATTTTTGCTTTGGGAATACAGTTAGCACCCCTGATTTCTAGAGATTAAATTCCATCAGTCCCTGTAACACACCAAACACCCCACACATATATGTGCAGGCACTACAGATGTTGCACTAAAAACCTACCTGGAAATCATAAACTGTTGGCATTCAACCTCTTTCAAACTACTGAGACTTTGTAAAAAATAATAATAATAATAAAAATAAAAAATTACACTTCCAAAATAGGCCCCAATGCTTCCTTCTTCTCAAATCTTTCACAAGTTCTGGCTGATACCTAAAATTCCACGTCTTTAAGTCACAGATCTATAAAGGTAGCAACTATCCCTAGAAGGAATAAAACTTTATCATTTATTTACAGGTTTGTGAATAAAAAATAAAAGGAAGGCATTAAGGAGATGGAGGCAATCATGAAGATATACCACAGATGAAAAGATTGAACAAAGGAGGTTGAAAGCACCATAGGCACATACCCTTTATGATTTGTCAAGAATTTCCTTCTCTAGCATTCTCCAAAATCAAAGGCATGGAATAAATGAACTTTCCAGCTCTTTCTATTTTATCTTCATGATCAAACAAATACTTAAAATGTGTAACAGTCCTCTAGGGGGAAAGTTAAAAAAATGGTGAGATAGTGGTTTTCATAGAATCATTACCCTTTTGTAGACATATGTCTAAACCCCAAACTATCAAATGAGAAGTGCATCTTTATTAGTTAATGTGATAGAGGACAGAGGTCCCAGCTAGGCAGGCTTATGTTATTTGGATAATTGTGAAATATGAATAAAAGTTCAATGGGTTTCCTAAACATAACTATAAGTAACAGAGATAATTAAGTACTTCTCTCCAGAAGACACATGTCATGAGAATTTAAATGAATCCTCGTGAAAGTAATTATTACTCTATCAAAAGAAAAGGTCTAATGTAACATTTTAATGTTAATAGGAAATTAGAAAAGGTAGCCATGGGGGCCTACAGGAATATAAATCAAGCCTCATAATGTTTTCAGGAAGAGATATAAATGCACACATTTTCTCACATTATGCCAATGATTTTACTTTTTTTTCCCAACAATTAAGAAATTATTGAGAAACAGTATACTTAAAAAAAAACATATATTAAGTCATGTTATGTGTCTATGTATAAGACTGTTATTATTTTCTGTTCAAGTTTTGGTTACGTTATAATTGCAAAAGTTATATTTAATTAAAATATAAGAAAGTGGAAGATAATTCAAAGGGACAAGAATCAAATCTTCTGAAGTTCACCACTCATAGACAATAACTGCTACTACATTCTAAAATATTCCTATAGACTTTTCTATCTAGAAAAAAATACAATAAATTGTTGGATTTTTAAAAAGTATTCACTATATTGCTCTGTACATTGCTTTTTTGTTTTAACTCGAAAATATCTTGTGATAAACCTTCATATTGGTAAATCTAATTCTAAATAACAAATTTAATGAGGTCATGATAGACCATTTATTACATGAATTTTCCATACTTTTTAAAGTTTTAAAAATCAGGAACTACCTTAAGATCCAAAAATAGGTAATAGGTAAAATTAAAAGTTGCAATAAGCAATTCTGTAAGTAATTTCTGTCTTACTCAAAAGAAGGAGGAGGAGGAGCAGGAAAGAAACTTAATGAGTAAAAGTGAGATTTCACAAAAGAATTGATTTTTAGAACTTTTGATGCACGTAGGCAAATTGCCCTCCAAATAGTGCCAAAATTTACATCCCAACCTTACTTTTGCCCCATACCCTTACACTTGTTATTGTTTTTTAGTGTCGGTACAAGAGATTGTATCATTGTAGTATTTCTATTTCTTTTGACCTCAAATATTGTCTTCATATTTTCTGACCATTTTCAGAAGCTTGTTAATTTGTATTAGATCCAATGATGACAGAACTTGGAAAAATTCCATGAAGCCTGGACATCGTGGTGCCTGCCATATAAATTATCTTTTGTTTTTCAGGAACTTTGAGTTTTAAGTGCATTGTGACCTCATTTTTGAAGTGTATTCTTAAGATGCTGTATCCTTCCCAGAAAGATAGCTCCAGGACTGCCACGAGGGAGAATGAACTATCTCTGCAGTCCCATAGTTTAAGGTTCCTTTGTTGAATAATCACTTTGCTGAATAATACTCTTCATTTGCCATTTTGATGTTTGGTTGGCCAGTTTTAAGGAAAAGGTGTGTCACTTTACTTTCCAAGGAAAACACCAGTGGGATTCTTCCAAAAGCTTTAAATATAAATTTTACAATGGGTAACATGCTCCGTCCTGTAAAATGGTTTATTTTTAAGATTTTATTTATTTATTTGATACACAGAGAGAGGGGGGCCACCTGGGTAGCTCAGTCATTAAGCATCTACCTTCCGCGCAGGGTGTGATCCCAGGGTCCTGGGATCGAGCCCCACATTGGACTCCCTGCTCTGCTGGAAGCCTGCTTCTTCCTCTCCTACTCCCCCTGCTTGTGTTCCCTCTCTCACAGGCTGTCTCTCTCTCTGTCAAATAAATAAAATCTTTAAAAAAAAAAAAAGAAAAGAAAGAAAGAGAGAGAGGGAGAGAGCTAGCACAAGCAGGGGGTGTGGCAAAGGGAGAGGGAGAAGGCTCCCTGCTGAGCAGGAAGCCTGATGTGGGACTTGATGCCAGGACCCCAGGATCATGACCTGAGCTGAAGGCAAAAATTTAATAGACTCAGCCACTCAGACACCCCTATAAAATGTTTTTTAAGTAGGTGAGGGAACTCAAAATATTTCCTCAGTTTTGGGGAAGCTCAGCCTTAGTTCTGCTTGGTCAGCCTCCATCATAAGGCCAATGCAAAACCTTAGGGAATATTTTTACCATCATGTGCCTGTAGTCACATAGGAGAAATGATATCTGAGAAATCCAAGAGGTTTGATAATGAAATACAATCACTGTCAATGGAAGATAGAAGATTATATAGCTCATATTCAGATTTTGGCTGGGCATCAATTTTGATAGGGAATTAAAGAATGTTTCTTTCATTTGATACATTCAAATTTCTACTGCACCATAATCAATATATTTAAGATGTAATCTAATTCAGAGAAAACATAGCAAATCTTGGCATATCCTAAAGCTAGAATTCATTTAATATCCATTATATTTTCTTTAAAAATACAGACACACACAGAGTAAGTACTGGTTTAAAATACATTTTATATATGAACTTTATCTTTCTACATCCCTATATGTCCAAAAAATCTAGCCACTTCAATCTTTTAATTTGTAGGACCTCGATCCACAATCTTCTGATTCATGTATTTTTAGCTCTTTTCCCTCAGACCTTCGTAAGTCATGAATATCATTCCTAAAATCATTTTACTATCATAAAGAACAATTACAGATATATCTTGTTTTATTGCACTATGCTTTATTGTGCTTTGCAGATATTGTGCTTTTTTACAAATTGAAGATTTGGGACTATTCTGGGTCAAGCAAAACTATCAGCACCAATTTTCCAACATTTTCACTATGTGTCTCTGTGCCCCATCTTTGTAATTATCATAACATTTCAAACTTTTTTGTTATTATTATATTTGTTATGTTCATCTGTGATCAGTGATTCCTAATGTTACTATTGTAATTGTCTTGGGGTGCCCAAGCCACACCCATATAAGACAGTGAACTTAATGGATAAATATCGTATGTGTTCTGACATATTGTATGTGTACCAGCCAGCTGTTCTCCATGCCTCTCCCTCTCTTTGGGCCTCCTTATTCCTTGAGAGACAAGAATATTAAAATTAGGCCAGTTAATAATCCTGGAATGGCCTCTAAGTGTTCAAGCGAAAGGAAGAGCGGCATGTGTTTCACTTTAAATCAAAAGCTAGAAATGAGTATGCTTAGTGAGGAAGGCATGCTGAAAGCTGAGAGAAACCAAAACTAGGCCTCTTGCACCAGTTAAGCTGTGAATGCAAAGGCAAAGTTCTTGAAAGAAATTAAAGTGCTAATCTAGTGAACACACAAATGTTAAAAAAGCAAAACAGCCTTACTGCTGATATGGAAAAGGTTTTCTTGGTCGGGAGAGAAGATCAAACCCGTCACAACATTCCCTTAAAGCCCAAGCCTTTATCCAGAGCAAGGCTCAAAGGCTAGAGAGGTTAGGAAGCTGAAGAAAAGTCTGAAGCTAGCAGAGGTTGGTTCATGAGGTTTGAGGGAAAAAAGCCATCTCTAGAATATCAAAGTGCAAGGGGAGGCAGCAAGTGCTAAAGCAGAAGCTGTAGCAGGGTCTCTAGAAGATCTAGCTAAGATTATTAATGAAGGTAGCTACATTAAACAACAATTTTTTTGTGTAGACAAAGCAGCCCTTTATTGGAAGAAGACATCATCTAGGATTATCGTAGCTAGAAAGGAGAAGTCAATGACTGGCTTCAAAGCTTCAAAAGACAAGCTGACTGCCTTGTTAGGGGCTAATGTCGTCGGTGACTTGAAGTTCAAGCCTGTTCATCTAGCATTCCAAAAATCCCTGGGCCTTTAAAAATCATGCTAAATCTACTCTGTCTGTGTTCTACAAATGGAACAACAAAGCCTCAGTGACAACCCATCTGTTTACAATATGGTTTACTGAATATTTTAAGCCCACTGTTGAGACCTATTGCTCAGGAAAAAAAAAAAAAGGTTCCCTTCAAAATATTACTGCTTGTTGACAATGTACCTGGTCACCCAAAAGCTCTGGTGGATAGGTACAATGAGATTAATGTTTCACCCTTGCTATGCAACACCCATTCTTCAGCCCATGGATCAAGGAGTAACTTGGGCATTGAAGTCTTATTATAAGAAATACTTTCCAAAAAGCTTTACCTGCCATACACAGTAATTCTTCTGATGGATCTGCGCAAAGTCAATCAAAATCCTTCTGGAAAAGATTCACCATTCTAGATGACATCAAAAACATTTGTGATTCATAGGAAGAAGTCAATATATTAACATTAACAGGAGTTTGGAAGAAGTTGATTCTAACCCTCCTGGATGACTTTGAGGGGTTCAAGACTTCCATGGAGGAAGTAACTGCAGATATGGTGGAAACAGCAAGAGAATTAGAATTAGAAGTAGAGCCTGAAGATGTGACTGAATTGTTGCAATCTCATGATGATATTTTAATAGATGAGGATTTTGTTCTTATGAATAAGCAAAGAAAATGGTTTATTGGTAGGAAATCTGCTCCCGGTGAAGATGCTGTGAAGACTATTTAAGTAACAACAAAGGAGTTAGAATATTACTAAACTTAGCTGATAAAGCAGCAGCAGGCACTGAAAGGATTGACTCCAATTTTGAAAGAAGTTCTACTATGGATAAAATGTTATCAAACAGTATTGCATGCTACAGAGAAATTATTCATGAAACGAAGAGTTGACAGTAAACTCCATGGTTGTCTTATTTTAAGAAATCGCCAAAGTGACCCCAAACTTTAGCAACCACCACCCTAATCAGTCAGAAGCTTCAACGGTGAGGCAAGACCCTCCACCGGCAAGAAGATTATAATTCACGGAAATCTCAGATGATGGTTAGTATTTTGTAGCCATAAAGTATTATTTAATTAAGGTATGTACATTGTTTCTTCAGACATTGCACATGTAACAGACTACAATATAATGTAAACATAATGTTTATATGCACTGGGAAACCAAAAAATTTATTTGACTTTTTTTATTGTAATATTTGCTTTATTGTGGTGGTCTGAAACCAAACCCACAATATCTCTGTTGTATGTCTGTAAGGTTTTTTTTCTACTAAAATAAGATAAATCTGTAGATTACTCATGCATTGAATGTTCTTCTCCTTGAGGAGTAGATAAGTATATTTTAAAAGTCCATTGGCTTGTGGTCAAAGATCAATCTAGATGAATAATAAAAATCTGTATTCTATAGAAGAAAGGACAGCAAGTCCTATGAATATGCTCATGAAACAAAATCTTGATGTGTGATGCCCATAATATATACCTTTTGAGAAATTATTAGCAGATGATTGGGAAGGTGAAAGTGTAAGGAAACATGAGAAAAAAGTAAATTTTAAGGATTCTGGTGTCCTGACTCTTATAAAATTAAAGTTGATATCATCCACCATTATTAAATAACTCCTATAAAGTACTTAAATGTTTAAGCTACTTTAAAATGTATTTAAAAAACTAATTAGACTTAAGAATAAATCAACATTTGGATAATAAAGACAATATATACAAGAATCTGCCATCTCATATTTGTTCAATTTTTTAGCTTCCCCAACTATGTTCTTTATTCAAAGAAGACTAAATGTATTTCAGTTATTACAATTTAAAAGTAGGTATATTAGAACAATATCTCATTATGTTTTTAATTATCTACTTATTAGTTATTATTCGTTATATACATCCATGCCCTTGTTTCCCAAGGATATTTGTTGTTTCTTTGATTTGGACTATGAACACAATTATGTAACTATCATTATGTGTTTTAGACATTCTTCAATAAATGTTTTAATTAATTATAGTAAAAGAACTATTTACAAGTTTACTGAGGAAAAACACAGGAAAGAAACACTTCTTTATCAAAAGTTAAATGTAGCAGTGTTGTAATCAGGTTAAAAATCTAAAAATTAAAAAAAATTAAAGAAATTTCAATTCCTTCATGGGCAGCTAGAATAAACTAAATATCATAGATAATAAACAAAAAGATTCTACCAACAATGGTGGCAAAGTATTGCAGTAAATGTCAGCAAAAAAGACTATAAGCCAAAATACACATTTTACTTCACTCATATCTCATTTATTTAAAGTCATATTATATGTTTAATTTACACAATAAACTGTAAGTGCTCTTTTGCTCATGAAAATTGCACAACCTTGGAAATTTCCCCATACCCATCCTCAGTGCTCAGAGAAAAAAATAAAAGAAGTCGTGTCTAGTGTACTGCTAGCCTGCATTCTTTTCCTTCTTTTGTTTTTGTTTTTGTTTTTCCCAATTTCTAATCTCACTACCTCATACCTTTCTTATTTCAGAGATTTAAAAGTTAATTGAACCTACTAGATAATATACCCTGGAATAGACAAAGTATCATTCCTTCTCTCAGCATATCACCCAATCAGACCACATGCTAGGATTCTTATAAATACAAACAGTACACAAAGTATTTTATCTTCTCTTTAAAAATGTTTGTCTATCTATGCTACTTTTCATGACACAGAAAGCTAGATATGTTTTTCTTCCCTTACTCCTACCCAGTGTCTGACATAGCTCCTTTGGTGGGACAATCTATAATTTAAGTGTAGATAACACCTGCACATATGATCCATTAGTTCAAATAGGAATGAAAAATGTGACCTCAGTGAATTCTCACACTGATATAAATTTAAAAGTCAAGAGTTTAATACATCCTATCCCATAAAAGGATGGTGTAACTGAAAGCAAAATAAAAAAAAATAAAAAACTGAACAGATTACAAGCCCCAACACTGGGTTCCTGATGCATATTGACGTTCTCTCCTGGGTGAATGACTCCTCCTGAAATCCTCTTCTAGAAAACAAGTTTCAGCTAAGAGCAACTTTAAAATCCTCCTAGAGCTCTTGTATCTAAATATTGTGCTCTGTAGACATTAACACTGGATTAATCTTAAAGGTTTGAGACTCTTTTCTTTTAAAATTCCCTTTTAAAAATTTACTAGATTCACCTCATTTAAATACATTAACTTCATTACATACTATCTTTGTCTTGTTTTTGAGCCACTGACTTCTACTTACTTTATCTCTCAGTGTTACACTAAGTTAATTTTGTTCATTTCTAAAAATTAATTTGCATGTTCAAAGATTAAAAATAAGCATTATTTTTTAGTCAGAATAATCTGACTACAAAAATTATGCCTCAGTGGAGTTGATTTAAAAATAATACGTCAAAGGTTCTTAACTCAATTTTAAGATATTTGTTACAGACATATTCTCAAAAATTAATTTTTGAGAATAAAAAGATGCATATCCTGTGGTGACTTCCTCAAAGCATACAAAATACATCTAATAAATGTATTAAATCATTGAAATTGGACAGTGATTTGTATGTGATTTGATTTTTTTCCCTTTTTTAGCACCATAACTAATTTCTGAGGCTTCTAAAGCTAAAACCATTCATCTTGGCATTAACAAATCCACTTATTTATACATAGATAATCCCATTATGTTCCCATTATTATACACATTCTTTATTATAATATTGTATTATATTTAGAAGCTTTTTTTAAAAGTTTATTTTCCAAGAACATTTCCTTATTAGCAATCTAAATGTACTTCAGTCATTTAAAACTGTAGGGGGGGAATTTTAAGAAGAGATACCCCAAACCACTTGCCTCATGGAAAACCCATACTGTCTCAAGATCAATAGTCAACAAAGTTGTTTGGGGGATGTCTGTGTTAAAGTCAACTAGTGCAGCCACTCTGGAAAACAGTATGGAGTTTCCTCCAAAAGCTGAAAATATAAGTACCCTATGACTCTGCAATTGCACTACTAGGTATTTATCCAGGGATACAAAAATAGTGATTTGAAGGGGCACATGCACCCCAATATTTATAGCAGCAATGTCCACAATAGCCAAAATATGGAAAGAGACCAGATGTCCATCAACAGATGAATGGATAAAGAAGATATGGTATATATACAATGGACTATTACTAAGCCATGAAAAAGAATGAGATGCTAAAAGAAATAAGTCAGTCAGAGAAAGACAAATACCATATGATTTCACTCATACGTGGAATTTGAGAAACAAGACAGATGAACATAGGGGAAGCGAAGGAAAAATAAAATAAGATAAAAACAGAGAGGGAGGCAAACCGTTAAGAGACTCTTAACTATAGGAAACAAACTGAGGGTTGCTGGAGAAGAGGTGGGCGGGGTGATGAGATAAACAGATGAAGGGCATTAAGGAGGTCACTTGATGTAATGAGCACTCCGTGTTATATGCAAATGATGAATCACTAAATGCTATCCCTGTAACTAATAGTATACTGTATGCTAACTAAACTGAATTTAAATTAAAAAAAAAAAAAAAGTCACCTGGAGTGTGGGTTAAAAAAAAGCAATTCCTAGTTCCTGGTTAGAAAGTCTGGAGGTAGAGTCCAAAATTCAGAATCAAAGTCTTTAGGTGTTCCTTAGGCACATCGAAGTTTGAGGACCTCTAACCCAGAGTGTCTATGTTTCCTTGTTAATATTGAATCATATCTCTATATAAGTAAGACATATAATTTCAAGGATTTCTCTGTTTCATCATAATCTAAGCAACCCAACACATATCTTACAGTGAGTACTATATCCTCAATTTGGAATAACTGGATCTCTTGCTAATGTGCAATCCCAACATGGTCTCATACCCCAGTCGTGCTATTGAGGAAAATAGCAGCCTCTCGCCTTTGACTCTCCTTCCACTTATTCCTTTACAGATGGCATTTTGTCATCAGCTCCCACCACAGGCATATCCAAATGGTTACGATTATTAATGTTTGGTGGACGTTCTTTAAGGAAAAGAATATAAAATTACGAATGCAAAAAGAGGTATGAAAATATTTAAAATGTGAAATTATAATAAATCACATATTTTAAAAAATTCACATCTATATAAAATACCAATTAACTATAAAACTAACAATAGTTTTATTAATTAACTCACTAACAGCTCTATAATACCTTTTCCTTTTATTTTTTTAGCTAGATACTTTACTCATCTGTATAATCATATTTTCTACAGGGAGAATAAAACTGTTAATCCAGTTTTTTCTCTTGAACGTTTGATAACAATTTTAAATCATCATTATCCTAGAAAAATTTCTTTAAATTTCATGACTTATTATTGAAAGTACCATAGAAGGTGGGTGGTTGTTAAATCTGGGGTCACCTCTCTATACATTTCTTTTATATATGAGCTTCAAGATTTGGAATAATTTTCCATAGACTAGTTTCTTGTTTTCCACCACCTTTATACTTCAAATGTCATTAAGCATGCTCATACTGTGACATGATGTTTAGTCCCGCACCTATGTATCATGAGGTTGGGTATATCAACACAATGAGTAGAAACCAAGCATATACTACAGTGGTTACAAATAACTATCCATAGTAGCGACTGTGAATCACATAAATTATCTCATTAGACACAAATTAAATATAATATGTACTCGATTCCCTGAAGTCAGACTCTAAAAATGCCCACAGTCACTCTAATACTTTACTCATTCTCATCTCTATTCTCACCTTTCTCAGTAATAAGTACCACAGTTAACCCATTGTTCAAACTTTGTTTTCACAGTTTTAACTATATCTATCTCCACTTAGTTTGGTATTATGGAGACTGAACAAGTAACATATTCTTAAAAGTTAAAATTTAACCTACATTCTATTATTATTTGTAGTCAGAGGCATAGGGCTATTTCTAAACCTCTGTTTCTCAAATCAACTCGCACATCAGATGACTCTTTGAATCATGGTAATTTTATTTTCTACTTCCCATATAACACTAGAATATCATCTCTTCTTCCATTTTGATTGGAGTTTCTAGCACAAGCCATGAGCATTTCTTCCCTGGAGCCCCACAGGCAGCCTCCTTCTGCATTAAGTTTTGTTTCTCTTCAATTCATTTTCCAGTGTGATCCACTTTTAGAACACACATCTAATACTTTTAAATCATTGTTTCTTCAAAAACTAAGAATTACCATAAAATGTCCAATCTCAGTAAACAGTATATAAAAAGGATCTCCAGGATTGAACCCTTGTTCACGATTCACCTCCTCCCCCAGCAAACTCAGGGATCCAGCCCAAACTGAATTATTTTTGGTCTTTAATTACAACATCTATTTCCTTGCCTCCATTCCTTGACAGATTGTGTACCTTTTGCTCAGACCACTTTCCTCTCCTCACCCATTTCTTATATCAGATCTACCTTACATTTCAATTTAAAAGTCAGATCTTCCGGGACAGCTGATGACTGTGCTTTGCAATGTCTCTCTGTGTTTCTAGTCTGACGATGCTAATCAGTTCACTCTCATACCTTGCTCAGTTCTCTTTCTTCCTAGACCATAAGGCTAAGTGAAGGTAAGAACTATGTCCTATTCATCATTCCCTGCCAAGTATATAAACACAGTAAGTATTTATTGGAATAAAGAAACTGAAATAATGAAAAATATTTGAGATCGGGCATACCGGGGAATTTTTATGGCTTCAGTGAAGTTATTTAAGTTTTCTATAAATCGGTTCTCACATGTATAAAACAGGAATAATAGTATACATTTCAGGGTTGTAGTGTGAAAATTATATAATAATATATATTAATCACTAACAGTATGTGGCGTGCATACTGGCAGCACTGAAAAACTGAAAGATATTATTATTATTATTTACTATAAAAGAAAAAATTTAGATTTTATTTCTGCATTCCTTTAAAGTATATTAACTTTGGTTAGCTAAAAACAGTATCGATGATTTCCTTTGTCAAAACACTATACAAGGAATTCTAACTCTTCTCATTTTTTCCTCTGGGTTCAATGACGTTCTACACTGGAAATATATAGCCAATGGGCACTTTGATGGAATTGGCATCTCGGCCAGCGGTAAAGCCCTATTCTATACTTACATTATAATATTCTTTTCTCATTCTCATGTGCTCTTCTGTTCTTGACCAGGATTTGCTTATTCACATTATTTTTACAAGGAATAACAGCCTCTGTTGAGAGTGCTATTAAAATGACTATCACCAAAATTAAAAAAAAAATTCTTTTTCTCTGGTTTCTTTCTCTTCTTTAAGAACTAATCCATTTTCACAATTATAATTTTCTTTCAAATCAAATTCTGACAGCTGAAATTGCCACAAAAATTGTCACACTTGGTGCGCAGTAATTATTCACACACACGCACACAATTTGCTAGGTGAACAAAACAAATGACTTTTAAAAAAAGGAATGGATAGGCAAATAAAACCTGTAGCACGTAAATCGAGATAAGTGGACTGCAATATAGTCTTTCACAAAAATACCTACTTTCTTTGGTCTAAATTGTCTTTCTTTGAGCTTGAAAAGGTTGTGCTGTTTTGTTAAATTGGAATTACTGTGTTGACTGTTTTTGACAATGCAATCAAACAGTTCAATCATTCTGTGACCACTAGAATCCCTGGAAGAATCATAGTCAGAGAGACATTGAAATGCTGTAAAAAAGAATCTTCAATGTAATTTAAAAAAATATACTCACTCTAAATAATAACAAAGATATATTTTAGCTACCAAGACTTTTTTTCTTGCCCTTGCTCCATGAAACCAAAGAAAATGTACATAGTTAAGATAGTGGAAACAGAGCTCCAGTCATTCATTCAAATTAAAAAGACTTCTTCTATGTGTCTTACAAAATGATATAAACCAGGTATTTAAAAAAATTACCTTTCATTTCACAACTCAGGGAAAAAATACTGCATTTTTTTACATTATTTCAACATTCTCCCGCAAATTCAATATATATAATTTTACTACAAATATTATGTTGAATGTCAATCATGTCTTTTAATATGGGCAATAATTCTCTTCCTAAGAAGAAAACAGAATGTTTTGAAGAAAAAGCAAGGTGCACATAGTAAAATAGCTAAAACTACAGGATCAAAGTGTGCCTGGGAGGCTCAGTCAATTGGGCATCTGCATTCAGCTCAGGTCATGATCCCAGGGTCCTGGATCCAGTCCTAAATCAGGCTCCCTGCTCAGCGGGGAGCCTCCTTCTCCCTCTCCCCCTCCCCCGCCGCTCCCCCTGCTTGTGCTCACTCTCTCTCTATCAAATAAATAAATAAAATCTTAAAAAAAAAATAAAACTACAGGATCAAGAATAAGGTTTCTTGGTTATTATTATTATTCTTTATGCTGTTTCAGTTAAATCAAATAAGGTAGTCCCACAAAGTAAATTAAATAATAATAACTTAATATATATGTAATTTCTTCCTCTGTATTTAATCCTGCAACATTAAGTATATAAATATTTTCCTCTCTAAAAGTATTTAACTTTTGATGAAGTATAAAAACTACCAGGTTAGACATTGTCCCTAGACCTTAACTTTAGGAGGAAAAAAAAAAAAAAGTTTGTCTGGCTTACAGTATGTTACCAGCTTTAAGTTTGTTCTTTGTCATAATGTAGGAAGTGGAGGGACTATGAATATATACTGAGACCTCGAAAAAGTAAGTTCAATGCAATATGAATATTATAAGAAAGGTGTCATCAAAATATTTCAGAGTAAAACACTGACAGAGTGAAAGAAAAACTACATTCATTAATTGCTAAAAATTTGTCAAGTCCTTCCCTATTTTCAAACAAACCTGATAAACCTCAAGACAATAACAATTTAGCAAAAAGATTTAGTGTAAATTAAAATGACAGTGCAAGTTTCCAAGAGCAAATCATTAGACTAGAAATGACACTGTCGTATCTCCTAGATACACTAGCTTCTAGCACATAACATTCATTCAATTAATGTTACTTGAAAAAAATAAATGAATGGTTATTTTAAGAGAAATATGTAAAAGGGGCTAAGAAGATAAAGAGGAGGATACCCTTCCCTTTCTTCAAGGGTAGAGAAAGGCAGAATGGGATACAGAAGAGAAAATCTTTGAGCTGGGCTTGAAGGATGGATTCAGATTTCCCAGGCATCGAAGAGAATGATGGAAGAAGTAGCATTTACCACTTGGAGAGGATTAGGAAAATAAAGGGCATTTCGGGAAGAATAATTTAAATAAAAAGCACATAGATAAAAACTGTACAATCTGTCCACCAAATAGCCCAGAGTTACTTGATTATAGGGTGCCTGGTAGGGATTTAAGAAATGTGGCTGGACAATGTGCAATTATGTCTTGAAAGGCCGTGGTTAATGTGCTCAAATGTTCTGAACTCTACTTTATCAATAGGGGGAAGATACTGAATATTTTAGAGAAGGTTTTAAACAATATTTTAAAGAAGAAGCATCTCATTATGCGGCAGAAGGAGACCTCAGTCAGCAGTTTGGATAATGATTCAGAGATAGAAAATCTTGTATAGGCAAACTAATTAAGAAAGTATCTATAATATCTTCTCAGCCATATAATGAAGAAGGTCTAAATTCAGACAATGAAAAGAAAGGATAAAAAGAAACAAAGTGGCCATTTCTGAGGTAAAATGGATGGCACCAGATGGATCAGTATGAAAACACTGCAGGAAATTGAGGTGTATCTGGCACTAGTGCTTTCCTGAGTGGATACACATTAAATTAGGTAGATAGGGGGAAAACAAATTCAGTGGGAAAGATAACGAATTCTGCTTTGAGCATAAAGGGTTGAAAGGAATAATGTGAGATTTCGGGAACAGTGTCCAAAAGCAGTTAAAAATGTGATTCCAGGACAAAAGTGAGAGGATTGAGCCACCATTATGGTTCACGGTGTCAGTATGACAAATGGTTACAATAGCCTGAGGATGTTAAGGCAGTAAAGAAACTAATGATATTTCCAGAACAAAGGTAAAAACTACAGGTGAAAAATAAAGTTAGAGTTGAAGTTACAAGTTTGATTATTTGTGATGTTTGTTGTTTTTCACAGAAGATAAACGTGGAAAAAGACCATAGATTGAGGAAATGATGCCAAGGATGTGCAAAGATTAATAGATATGTTATAGAGTAAGATAATTATAATTTTAAAGGGGAAGATAATAATGGAGTTAATAGAAACAAGATCTCAGAGGTATCATTTGTTCACAGAGTCAAATTAATCTTTCTCAGTTACAGTTTGGTAAACTCTAACAACTTTGATCCATAGTTTGTACTATATTATTACCTTGTTGGGGTGACTCCTACCAAAATCTTCATTTCTTCCTCATTATTTCCTCTTCCTTTCACATGGTTCTGGGAATCATTAAGTGTTGTCTATCATAGAACAAATTATTCTAATAGTTAATATATTACATTTCATATCATCCCTGGAAGAACATAGATATCATCAGGTGACTTTGCTTGGCATGGACCATGTGGTGTCAGGTGGGGGTTTCTTATGCTTAGGTTTAGTCCCTACATTTACTTCTTTTGCATCTTTGAGTTACCTTAAGTTGCTTTCCTATTACTAGGAATTATAGGAATACTATCTATTGGAAAAAATCAAGTAAGCTAAAGAATGTATATAAAATACAGAGGCTGATACATAAGGAGTAGCTATAAGCTCTTTGCAGATATTTTTTGATAGTGTACATTTTACTGGGACAAAAATATTATTGTATCCCTATTCAACATTCACTGATGCCTCATTTTCGCTACTCCCATTTGTCCAACTCCCATCTGTCTTGGGTGTCGGTCATGCTCTGTTCCTGTCTTTTTTGCCCATCGTGGAAATGGCTACATGTGCTAAATTGAAGAAACCAAAAATAGCACAATTGGTTTACTTTAGAAAAGTGACTAGATGAAGGGCAAAGAGGATTCAGAAGGTGAATGAAGGAGGGAAAAAACAAAAAACAAAATTGGTAGTAGGAAAAATGGGAAGAAAAATAGGAAAGAGTTTTGAGTAACTGCCACTTTACGGAAATTGTTGGAGTAAAGGATGACATTTAGTACTATTTATTCTGTTGGGGATAATGAATTCTCTTGAACCCATTTTCAAAGAATCCAGTACAGATTAGAATTCTTTTTCAATGCTTTTTTGAAAATTAGTCTGGTTACTCCTTTGAATGAAATTACGGCACCATGTTATTACACTATTTCTCTCATCAGGTCATAGAAATACTCTTTACTTGATTATCTATGTGATGGGTCTAAGCAGTGTACAGATTAAATGGGGGCAGAAAATATTATGAACTTTAGAACAATATTATACATACACGGAACTGGCAGGACACAAAGTTACTAATTTCTCTAAGTTAATCTTTATGATCTAAATCAATCATTATTTTCTAAGTCCTTGACGGAAATGCTTGTGTGAGAGTCAACCATGGAGTAAACACAGAACAGGGTAATTACTGGTAAATCAATGGGGTCTAAATCGGTTATACTGTCTCCAAACTCTAATCCAGAAAAAGACTGTATCAAATATCCACCCATAAAATTCCCATGGATTTTCACAGAAATCCATCACCCAAATGAAAGACACTTTACCATACGAAAGACTTTCAAAAGGGGAGTTATATATATATATCAATACATAATCTTAAAAAACTGCCTATAAGACAAGAAAAAGACATATGTAAGTCAAGTCCTTGGATAAGTGAAGAAGTATAACAGAAGACTTATGATATGGGGATTAAAGTCTCTTCAGTTCTATAACTAACCTTTGTATTTATTTCTTCTTTTGCTGACATATTTTATTTAAAGAACCTGATTTTTTAAAAAGCAAATTTAGGGATGCTAGGGTGTCTCAGTCCGTTCAGCATATGACTCTTGATTTCAGCTTAGGTCGTGATCTCAGAGCCGTGAGATGAAGTCCCGTGTCAGGCTCCATGCACAGTATGGAGCCTGCAGCCTACAGCCTGCTTAATATTCTCTCTCTCCCTCTCCCTCTGCTCAATCCACCCCCATCCTGCTTTAAAAATATAAAAAATAAAAATAAAAATAAATAAATAAAGAGCAAATTTAGTGCAGTATTGAAGGGATATTGAAATGCACTCATTCAAAAACAAAATTTATTATATGACTACAAAATGATGGGTGTGGTTTTATGTGTGTATAAATAATGCATGTTTAAAGCAAATTTGGCCATAACTATATATACACACACATGCATATACATATGTGCCCACGTATATATACACATATTTGAACATGTGATCATTTGTTAGTTGATGAATTAACTACATGATTCCAATTACAGTAAGAAATTCTAAATGTATTTTAGTAAGAGATGCAACTGTTGGTTATATAGCAGAGAAGTAAAATAATTGGTAATTTGTTAAACATGGCATTCTTCAAAATACATATAATAAAAGGGAACAAATCCTATACACATGCTGAGGCATTTGCCTAACAAATGTTGTGTATTTGGGAAAAGAACCCTCTATAGCAATTTACCCATTGGGAAAGTAGAATATCTTAAGCCTGAAAGCATCTTGAATAGACATGGCTATAGAAGGATAAGTCAAAATATAACAGCTATTATTCTAAAAATTATATTGATTAAATTTACCATTTATCCGGATGATTGAAGGTGGCATTAAAAATTCATGTTTAAAACTATTTGGAAATGCTTATATAGATATATTGTTAATTTTTCTAATTACAATTAGAAATAAATTTTCAATCATGTAAACAGAATGAGAAAAAGTGAAATGGAAAATTTATATATATATATATATATATATATGATAAATTTTGATAAATAAAAGTTTTTATCCTCTGTTATTTTTTTTCTCCTTTCTTCCAAATACTTCATGGTTTTATTTTTTGAAATCCTTCCTCTAAGCATAAAGAATCAAGCAGCTGCTAAAGATAAAATGAGCATCAACTGGCAGATATTAAAACTGTCACCTGATGGAAGCTGGGATCACCATTAGGCCTTCAAGCAATAACCTGTGGTATAATTTTGTAACTCATATATCAATTAATTTTATATTACTGTCACACATGACACTAACAGCTAACAATATTTCTTCATGCTGCTATCTTAATTGCTATGTATGTGTGCTGAACATGAATATCTGAAGATCAAAATATGTCCTATAAGAAAAACATCTCAGCTGTTTGGTGAAATTTATTAGAAATCAATAAATCTAATAGTAGAAAGTTTTTATATTATTTGTAAATAATCTTCAGAATTCATAATGCAGATATGTTACTTATTTATAATATGTAACAAAAGTAATTTTGTCTGATTTGGACATTTAAGAATATATTTGTGTTTAGTGATTTTCCATAAAATATTAATTTATTTATGTAAATTAAATACCAAAAAATGGCAATATGTAATGCTTGAGTTTTCAACTACTAACTCATTATTTTAGGTCAAGGAACGGAATTTTATCTGAGGTTAACATTATTCAGAACAGTAGTGATGCAGGGTTGACAAACACAACCAAGGTTAGAATGACTGGACCTTTGGAGAATATAAGGAAATACACTGTCAGGCAAAATTAGTACAGGTGATTTTTATTCTAAGAGTCATGAAAAACAACCAGGAAAGAATCTTTGAAGATGAATGGATAGAAATTATTGCTTAAAAGGGAGAGCACTGAAATTAACACCAATAGACCAGAAAAAAATACTTTTTGTTTTCTGATTGTATTTTTTTTTAAATCTTTAAGATACATAGTTTTAGACTGAATTAGAGGATTTTTCTTAATCTTGAACCCATGGGTAGACTTTCCTCTTTTTGTAAGCCGTCTGAAACAAAACACAATTTTTTATGTATGTATAATACGCAATTATGATGAGAAAACCGTTAGCTTTCATCATAATCGTAAAGGCATCCCTGACCTTAGGAAGGTTAGAAGCACTGATTTATTATCTTTACATTTACATATCTTTATATTTCAATCTTTACATTACATATTATATTCTATAATAATGTGGCTTTTGCAAGTACAGATCAAATGAGCCTGCTACTCTGAAAGTTCTTTAGAAAAAACATTTTTTTTCATCTATGTGGCTGTGAATCCAGTACCATGTTTTGTACATAGTAAGTGGAAGTCAATGAATGCTGTTTGAATGAGTAAATGAATAATAAATAAAGGCTCGATGGACGAACCAAAAATGTTTACTATTTGTAGTATCAGACTCTTAAACCTCACCAACACATTAAACCTGACTGTTTTTCAATCAAAATGCAACTAAGAAATTAATTATCAAACATCAGATGTCTACAATGTTTATGTAATTGATATGATTAAAAATTCATGACATATAGTCAAAGAAAACTGAAGAATAGAGCATAGAGTAGGGGGATAGTTAGACATAAATGTTACCCAAGTAGGTCCTCATTGGTTTAGGAAAACAAAGAGTGTGAATTATTAATCTATAACCTCCCATTTATTTACTAAGCACGTCTACTGGGCACTTACTATGTAGTAGATCCTAGGCTAGAAGTGGAGGATACAGAATGCAAAGTTATAATAATCTACAACCTAAGCTATATCACAGTCTGGTGGATACAGTGACTCAATAATGAACAAATCAAATTATTACCTTTGGAAGTAAGAATAAAATGCAATGCCAACAAAATGTACCAAAAAAAGACAATGAATGACCTACAGAGCAATGCATTTAACTTGGAGAATTTTTTTTTCTGGTTTTATTAAGAAATAATTGACATATATCATTGTATATGTTTAAAACATACAGCATGGTGGTTTGATTTAATCATGTGTAATGATGATCATAATAGTTCCAGCTAACATCCATCTTCTCATGTAATTAGAAAAAAAGGAAAAAAAAAAAACAGTTCTTATGATGAGAACTTTTAGGATTTACTCTCTTTTCTTAAAGATTTTTTATTTATTTGAGAGAGACAGAGAGCAAGTGTGTGGGGGTGAGGGACAGAGGGAGAGGAAAGAGTATCCCAAGCAGACTCTCCACTGCGCAGAGAGCCTGATGTGGGGCTCAATCTCACAACCTTGAGATCACGACCCTGAGATCATGACCTGAGCCAAAATCAAGAGTCAGAGGCTCAATCAGCCAGGTGCCCCTAGGATTTACTCTTTTAACAAGTTTCCTATATATCATACATCGGCGTTAGCTGTAATCATCATGTTGTACCAGGGATATAACTTACAGAATTGACAGAAGTTGTGGTTGATGTTATTTGCCAAATGTTCCCTGTCCTATTTTGTCCATCTCTCAGCTATTTATTTAGTGATTATTGGTTTCCTCCCTCCCATCACTCTGCTGAACTATGATATAGCCTGTATTTCTTTTGGCATTTGGAAGGACAAAATTAGGGAATAAATGATAAGCACATTACTAAATATATCTCTCCTTGGTAGTCAACATATTTGGACACTTGACTTTCCATGTACATACTCAATGATCCTTGTGTAGAGGACATTTCTCTGTATTTTGGCTGAATGCTTCAGCATGCCTCAGTGACTTGATAATTGAGCACTGATACACAAACTGTAACCTTTCAGGATGAATTTCACTTATTTGCTCTCTCAGTGGAGACGGTATTTTTTAAGGCAGCCTGAATTTATTCAGGCCAGAAATCCATTCACTTCCTAGTTTTATGTTTGAGCTGGATCACAAACACTTCTATAGCATATAGAACTGGATTTTTAATTGGAAGCTTTTTTTTTTAATTTTATAGAACAGGGAAAATTGATTGTGAAACTTGAAATTCAGTTTAGCATTTGTGCCTTTCATTCTCTGTTAAGGATTTTATGATTCAGCTTCAGAAAAATAGAAGCTGAGTAACTTTACCGGCAGTGTGCTTTAGGGGAGGTATTGAGCCATAAGAGCTGGGATTCCTGAATTTAGATGGAGGAAGAACATTGATTGTTGTTTTGTTTTGTTTCTCTTTAAGGTGCCTATATTGCTAGGTACAGAATGAATTATGCTGCCACAAAGATGCTTTATGTCTTGAAGAGGACTTCATGCTGTTCTTACTGGATTTAAGAGAGGCCCAAATTGTATGTCCTAAGTCTCTGAACTATTTAATTATATGGGAGAAAAGGCTGTAAAAGAAACAAATGTTGAGGTATTATCGCTACCCATGTATCTTTTCATAATGGGAATGCCAGTCAAATAGGAAAAACAGATTATTACTTATATATTACTTATATCAAGCCAGAATTACATATCTCCAAGTAACTTAATTTCCATATGTATACACCCATACATACATCATTAAGCATGCTTAAATATTATAAATGCAGCCCAAATGCTGAGACAAGAGGGATTTATGTCAGAGGTCATTTCAAATTAATTTAGATTATAAAACAAAACACAAACTTTAGGTTCTCGTGGGAATTTTCTTTTGCAGCTGGCCATCATAAACAGGTAAATGAGGCCTATACATACACCCACCCTGTTATTCTGTAATAGCCCTAAGCAGTGTTTTGTTTTGTTTTGTTTTGTTTTTCTTGACAATTTTTAGACACTTGCTGTACCAAAGATTGTATTTCAACTTTAGTAAGACCTGTGAAGGGAAAGAAAATCTATCTTACATTCTGCTGAAAGGGAAGTGAACCTGAATGAAACCCTACAGATATTAGCTAATGAAAAATAATTACACTGCTTAATCCTACTAGCTAATAAGCCTAATTCACTAAAAAAGAAGTCACAATAGATTTACCCTAATATAAAGCACAGATCAATTGTTTCCTTGCAATCCTCAGCTAATGAAATGTATCTAAATGAAAGACATTAATAATTAAGAATTAAAATAATCCTCACATATATGCCTTTCCAGCATTGGTTAAAGAAAAAAAAAAATCCCAGAATGAGTTTTTATGCCCTATAGAAGACACTCTTCATTCTTGGATAAATGGATGGATGGATGGATGGATGGATGGATGGATGGATGAAAACTCTGAGAGAGGAACAGTTCAAATATTTTACCAAGAAATGTTGCCCATTTAGCTCAATGCCTATCTTATTTTAAAGATCTACCAAATATATTTAGGAAAGTCTGGGTGCACAACTAATTCTGATCAATTATATTGATCACATTTTGCTAAAGGGTTACAATAAATACTGCAAGTAAAATCCCAGAAAGATTTCATATCAAGAGCAAATCATTCAAAAATGAACACCATGGATTAATAGCAACAATTATTAAAAATGTTTATGTAGCAAATCTATTAAAATATTTATTCATTATTAAAATAAGAGGAACAATTAGTCCCACAACTCTTCTAATGTTTTTTGTCTTTTTGAATACATACTGAGAAATCTAATGAAAAAACTTAGCACTTTAATCGGTAGTTTTTTTTCCTGCTCCTTTCTGTTTGTTTAATTAATATTTTGCACATACTATTTTGGCTATTTTTAGAAATCTAAGTTGAAATATCTTTGATACTGACCTTTTGGCAAAGCTTTAGCAGTAATATTCATACAGTACAATGCTCCAAAATGAAGCAAGCCTATAATAAAATAGGAGTTGGTTTTATATGATCCATCAGTGTTCTAGAATGATACTGTTCGGAATTTCATTCATTTAAAGAGGTCACTCTGTAATTCCAGTGAAGCTTTTTAGAAATTGTTAACCAGATTGTATACAACATAATACCAAGACTAATGTCTATATTTTAATTGAATGCATGATCACAAACGAAGTTGTGCCCTGAGTGAGAATATAATATAACTCATGAAGGCACAGATCATCTATGCTCTATTTGATCGCAAAAACTTTTGTTTGAATGATTAAAACTAACCTACAGATAAACGCCTAATCCAGTTTTAAAAACACAATTGGCAGAATATGTTCTCTATAGATTATTACCCTTTCAATAATTTTAAATTAGAATGCATTTCAGAATGATATAGAAACAGCCTGAACCAGATACTATTCCCCAATATAACAGTTTAAGAAAAAGGCAAGGTATATTCCATCATGCTGCAAGTTATTGCACTGAGCCTTCTCAGGGTCTGAAGCAGCAAATTTCCATATCCTTTTAATCACTGGCTTCCATGCTGAGGCAGTCAGTACTGGTAGAGAGGCCACAGGCAATGGTGTATGCTCTTCACCTCATTTACTCAGCAAATGCTTTACCCAGGGAACAATAACATCAGCCAGCAGGGATGACAATTTAAATCTACCAATACAAATGGGGATCCTAAGGCTTTCATTCACTCCTTCATTGCAGATTGCCTTAGATCCTATTTAATCACATCCTCCCTTCCCACACACTTATGAGCAATGAAAAACTGAAACCAGAAAGAAAAGCTAATAGCCTCCATTAGATTTGACCTCACTCTAAGAAATCAGTTAGGAGTATGGATAAAGACAGTCAGGAGACTAAAAATTATCTTCCCCCCTCTCCCCTACCCTAACTCCTGGCTATATCCCACTCATCTTTCAGGTCCAAGTTTACATCTTACTCTCAGGAAAGCATCCTGTGCTCACTCAGAGTTAGATAATCTCTCCCCACTTCCATTTCCATATGCTTTTATAGGACTCTAAAACTTTCCATTTTGCTACTATCAAAACTGAAATTAAATAGCCCTGGGTATTATTAACTAACTGTTGAATGACTATCTCTCTTACTAACTTACAAGTCCCATGACAGCAGTGAGTTTCTCTCATTGCAATTACAATAAGCCAGCACTTACAACAGTGTCTGATATATGCATGGTAGGTGTGCAATAAACATTTTTCAGACAAATAAGTGAATGAACACACTCATCTATGTCTGATTTAAAAACTGTCTTAATCTTGCCTACCAAGTTACAATGGATATGATAAAAAGATAGAATGCTCACATACACTGAAACCTCTGTCTTAGAACACTTTATGTCCAAATTTATGAGTTAAGATGTCATTGGAGAATATCATCATTGTCTTAAACTGCTATAAAGCTATATAATTAGGAAATAATTTAATATAAACTGGAAACCCCATGATTATTTAAGGTGCTAAATGATGATCAGAATTTAATGATTTGCTTATTAGCTATCTTTAATCATACACCGAAGATACTTTAATCTAAAAACATTTAGATTCTGTGATGATATAGAAGAATGGATTCTTATTCCAATAAGGTTGGAATTTCCAGAATTTCCTCATGTTTGCCTTAAGACTATTTGGCACTATCTCAACATATTGAATTTTTCTCTTGTCAAGAAACTAACCTCTCTTACTCCATTTAAATATTTTGTCTTTCATCATCTTCACAATTAGGTAATCTTAACTAATTCATGGCAAAAATTTCCTGTAAATAATTCAGCACTGTTATAGTCATCATTTCCAGAAAAAGTGATAGAACCCACTAATGGGTATTTAGTAATCTTTCATCTTCAGAGTTATTTTTTAGTTAAAAAGACATGACTGAATTTATCAGTGTAATATCAAATTCTCTTTTTCCTTATAAGATCCCTTCAGTAATTTATAATAAGCCAATTATATAGCTTAAAAACTGAAAGTAAATAGGATTAAAGTTGAATAAGAATGCAAAACTCTATGGAGGTAAGATTGAGAGAATTACGAAAAAATATGATGATCTTTGGAAATGTCAAAGAAACTTCCAGTTTATTTAAACAAATGCATTTCATTGTATACTTTTCTTATTTTTTTGAAGACTTTTTATTTATTCATTTGAGAGACAGAGAGCAAGAGGAGGGAGAGCACGAGGTGGGAGAAGGGTCAGAGGGTGAGGGAGAAGGTGATGTTCACGCCCCAGTGAGCAGGGAGCCAGACATGGGGTTTGATCCCAGGAACTCGGGATCATGACCTGAATTGAAGGCAGATGCTTAACCAACTGAGCTACCCAGGCACCCCTCATTGTATACTTTCCTATAAGATGATAGTTCTGCTCGTCTTCAGGTAGATAAAAATCTATGAAAATATTACTGTAAAACTGTAGAACCAATACGGAGAGAGTAATAGAAAATGGTTAAGGGCAGATTGTCAATTTTAGGCCTTCTTCCTTTAGGCCACATTCCCCCCTAGAGCCATGTAGAGGAGATAAAATAAAAAAAGACACTATTTTTTTCTGCCTCCTTGAAGGTAGATATTTCTAGCCAAAGCTGAGACTTCACAAGCAGAAAGTAGGACATATCAGAAGAATGCAAACACTAAGTTAAAGACAGTGAATATAACTTATACCAGAAACAGAACTAAGGAAGCAAAAACAACAAGAAAACAAAACAAACATTATAAATATCCTCAGAAAGATACAGGAGGGTTGGAAAATATAAAAAAAATGTGAAAAGCTATTTTTTTTTAAAGTAGAGAGGGTAAAATTATAAATGTAATCAATGAGATAAAAAATTCAATGTACAGTTGAATAGCAGGACAGATTAACCTGAAGAAAAGAATAATGAGCTGATATAATAGGTCAGAGATTTTTCCTAGAAGATATAAAAAGGAGAATAAAAAGAAGAATGGGAAGCTTAGGTCGCTCAGTCAGTTAAGCGTGTGACTCTTGATTTTGGCTCAGGTCACGATGTCAGGGTCAGGAGACTGATCTCCCTGCTCACATGCACGCTCTCTCTCTCTCTCTAAAAAAAATAAATAAATGAAAAATAAAAATAAAACATAAAAATTTAAAAAGAGAGATAATGATGTAAAGAATAGAAAAAACCAATAAAGGTAAAAATTAATAAAATACACAGCAAAAATTAATAGAAATAATTAATAAAACCACAGACCTAGCAAAGAGAAATTCCTGGCAAAACTGGAAAAAAAAAAAAAAGGAGAAAACTAGGCCAAAAAATACAGAAAGAAAAATAAGAAATAGCTATAGATGTTGCAAAAAATGTACTTTATGAAAGAATAAAATGTAAAATATTTATGAAAGTATAAAGCAAACTATGCATTATATTTAAAAACCTAGCTACAATCAATAATTCTCTAGGAAAATATGTGATAAATTACAAAAGAAGAAAGAGATAATGCAAATAAACTATAAATCACAAAATAATTTGAAATGACAACCAAGGCTCTACCCCAGATTTCTAATAAAATTTCCACAATTTTATAGATATATTTTGCCAGCATTTTTGGAATAAGTTACCCCTATGTAAATTTTTCTTTAAAAAAGAAAAGAAAGAAAAGAAAAGAAAAGAAAAGAGAAAAGAAAAGAAGAAAGAAAAGAAAAGAATCGAGGGAGGCTATCTTTCCTTGAATCAAACCAGGTAAAGACAGTACACGAAAAGAAAATTATAGGTATATTTCACTTATGAAACGAGCTATAAAGAGCCTAAATGTAATAATAATTAAACTAATCCAACAATGTATTAAAAATAACAAATGATTAAGTAGAATTTACTTTGAGTTATTTAATGCCAGAAAATCCATTAATGCATTTATATTAATGAACTAAAGGATAACACGATTACATTATCACCTAGAGTGACATAAAAAGTAGTCAATAGTGTACAATATCTTTTAACAACAAAAAAACTTTTTGAAATCTAAAAATAGCATTTATCTTAACTAAAAAATTTTACTTATAAAATTTTATCACAATGCTGTACTTGAAGAATAGAATTTTGATATATTTCTTAAAGGTTGAGATACTAAGAGGATGCATCCAATCACTATTAATGTCCATGTGCTATTCAAGGTTCTAGCTAACTTAACAAGACACAAAAAGAAAGAATAGATATAAACATGAAACAGAAATAAGTATGATGGTTTGTAGTTGTGTTTTGTTTTATTTTTTAAGTTATATGATCACTTACATAAAAAAAATCTAAGGGAATACGTTTTTATAAAAATGTAGAATTAGAATTAACTAGAGAACTCAGCAATTTTGTGAGATTATAAAGAAAAATCACAGCTGAAACCAATTACAACAGTTAATAGAAAATAAGATTCCATTTATCATAACAACAAAATATATACCATCTAGATACTAACCGAACAATAAATGCACAAGGCTATCATAAACAAACATTCAAATAGTGCTGAGTAAGTAGAAAGATAGACCTTTTATGAGCGATATGACTAAATACTATGAAAAAGTAAATTCTCATCAAAGCAATTTATAAATCTGGTTCAAGTTTATTCAAAATCCCAGCAAATTTTTTTTGAAACTTGACAACTGATTTAACAAAAACAAAAAAATGAGAATGCCTTTGTGTCAATAAACGGAAGTAATTGATATAACTGAGTGCAGTTATTGATTTTAGTGTGAAGACTCCAGGAGCAAACTGAAAAAGCTATTTTTGTAACATTTTAAATCTAAAAAGGGAATGATTTATATTTATAACATATACAGAATACTCCAAATTAGCAAAATAAAGACTATGTCAATATGAAAGGAGCAAAATATATGAATGACCAGTTCATAAAAGGAAAAGCTAAAATGGGTAATGCAAAATATATAGAGATGATATATCTCACTAATAAGACAAAACAAATTGCAGCTTATAGTTCCAATGCAATATTTCTGACTGCCAAAAGTAAATGACAAATAAATACCAATTATTTGTGAGGACTGGGAAAACAGAAACCCAGGATAAACTGGATGGAAAATAAACTGGTAAAACTATTCTGAATAGTAATATCTTTCACATACTTCCCATACTAAGCAATTGTAACACTGGGTATACCAGCCTGGACAGGTGTTTTGGAGAAGGGCATTGGAGAAGAGTAAAGAGAGATGATTAAATATTATTCTGGGACACAAGCATGAACCACAGATGTCTCAGGTGAACCTAACAGACTGCCTGACCATGCCATATAGAAAGCTATTCATCATTCATGATAACAAATGTTTATTGCAGAATGTATTGGATCCAACTTTGGTATTCATCACTACAGAAATCTAGAAATTATAGGTTGTATATGCTTAGGCATAAAATGGAATATTATCCAGGAGAAACAGAGCCAAAAGATAGATCTTAAAAATAAAATGCAGAATAAAAAAATTTAAGTTTTTAAAACTATTAAACTTCTAACTTCTTTCTCTGAGAAGCCATTTGGGTACAATAAAAAATAAATGCACCACATGAACACTATATAGTTTTAAGAATATACATACAGGGGCGCCTGGGTGGCACAGCGGTTAAGCGGCTGCCTTCGGCTCAGGGCGTGATCCCGGCGTTATAGGATCGAGCCCCACATCAGGCTCCTCTGCTAGGAGCCTGCTTCTTCCTCTCCCATTCCCCTGCTGTGTTCCCTCTCTCGCTGTCTCTCTCTATCTCTGTCAAATAAATAAATAAAATCTTAAAAAAAAAAAAAAAGAAATTAGAATGGACATCCATGCAGGGAGTGCAATGTGATTGGGATACAAAAACAAGAGGAAACAATAAAAGAAAAAATAATACCAAAGGGTTTTGCATGAGTAGATGGTAAAATCTACATGGACATGTTCTTTTGCCATTTTTTTTTTTTTTTTTTTTACTGATGCCTTCTAAATGCCTAGAGTACCTGGCACATAGTAAGTGCTCAGTGAATTTGATTGACTAAGTACTATAAAAAAAGAAGTTTTGCATGCCTACAGAAGAGTAATTAAAATAAATACTTTGGTGTTCTTCATTTTACTTGTATTAATTTTTAATACACAGTAATAAAGAAATTAGCATACCAAAACATGATTGTAGGGTCTAGTCTACTGAATTGTCCATTTTTGTGGTACTATCAACTGTTTTAATTACTCAGGCTTACGACGTCTTGTATTTAACACTTAACTAAATTTTCTCATTAATTCTAGAAGTTTCTCAGCAAATTCTCTTGGGTTTTCTTGGTGTATAATCACATAGTCTACAAATAATGAGAAATTTATCTCTTAATCATTCCATGCCTTGTTGCTTTGTCGTAATATGAATTGTGATAGCAGGTTTTTTCTTTCATTGATCATAATCAAATTATTACTAGTTTTTTTTTTTTAAATCTTAATTATGGTTTTAGCTTTGGCTTAACAGATCTTAAACATGCCAAAGAAGTATACTATTCCTAAATTCTGAGGATTTTTTTTTTAATTAAAAATGAGTTCCAGGGGTACCTGTCTGGCTCAGCCAGTAAAGCATGCAATTCTTGATCTCTGGGTTGTAAGTTTAAGCCCCACATTGGGTGTAGGGATTACTTAAAAATAAAATATTTTGTTTCTCTTGCCTTTGGAGATGTGTCATGAAAAGAGTTGCTGTGGCCTTGTGGTTCTTCATCAAGATAAAAAGCTTCGGCACAGCCAAGGAAACAGTCAAAAAAAAAAAAAAAAACAAAAACAACAACAACAAAAAAAAAACTAAGAGGCAGCCCACGGGATGGGAGAAGATATTTGCAAATGACACTACAGATAAAAGATTAGTATCCAAGATCTACAAAGAATTTCTCAAACTCAATACGCAAGAAACAAATAAACAAATCAAAAAATGGGCAGAAGATATGAACAGACACTTTTCTAATGAAGACATACAAATGGCTAACAGACACATGAAAAAATGTTCAAAATCATTAGCCATCAGGGAAATTCAAATCAAAACCACATTGAGATACCACCTTACACCAGTTAGAATGGCAAAAATGGACAAGGCAGGAAACAACAAATGTTGGAGAGGACGTGGAGAAAGGGGATCCCTCTTACGTTGTTGGTGGGAATGCAAGTTGGTACAGCCACTTTGGAAAACAGTGTGGGGGTCCCTTAAAAAGTTAAAAATTGAGCTACCCTATAATCCCGCAATTGCACTACTGGGTATTTACTCCAAAGATACAGACGTAGTGAAGAGAAGGGCCATATGCACCCCAATGTTCATAGCAGCATTGTCCACAATAGCTAAGTTGTGGAAGGAGCTGAGATGCCTTCAACAGATGACTGGATTAAGAAGATGTGGTCCATAGATACAATGGAATATTATTCAGCCATCAAAAAGAACGATTATACAACATTTGCAGCAGAATGGACGGGACTGGAGGAGATAATGCAAGGCGAAATAAGTCAAGCAGAGAAAGACAATTATCATATGATTTCACTCATTTATGGAACATAAGAAATAGGAAGATCGGTAGGAGAAGAAAGGGAAGAATGAAGGGGGGGGTAAGCAGAAAGGGGAATGAACCATGAGACACTATGGACTCTGGGAAACAAACAGGGCTTTAGAGGGGAGGGGGGTGGGGGATTGGGACAGGCTGGTGATGGGTATTAAGGAGGGCATGTATTGCATGATGCACTGGGTGTTATATGCAAGTAATGAATCATGGAACTTTACATCAAAAACTTGGGATGTACTGTATGGTGACTAACATAACATAATAAAAAATTATTATTATTATTATTATTTTTTAAAGATTTTATTTATTTATTTGACAGAGATAGAGACAGCCAGTGAGAGAGGGAACACAAGCAGGGGGAGTGGGAGAGGAAGAAGCAGGCTCCCAGCAGAGGAGCCTGATGTGGGGCTCGATCCCGTAACGCCGGGATCACGCCCTGAGCCGAAGGCAGACGCTTAACCGCTGTGCCACCCAGGCGCCCCCCCAAAAATTATTATTAAATAAATAAATAAATAAATAAATAAAATCTTAAGGGGCGCCTGGGGTGGCTCAGTCAGTTAAGCGGCTGACTTTTGGTTTCAGCTCAGGTTATCATCTCAGGGTCTTGGAACGGAGCTCTGGGTCAGGAACTGGACTCAGTGGGGCATCTGCTTCAGGATTCTCTCTCTTTCTCTCTATCCCTCTGCCCCTCCCTCTGCAATGTTCTCTGTTTTTCTCTCTCTCTCTCTCTCAAATAAATAAATCTTTTTTTTAAAAACCTTTAAAAAAAGAAACTAGTGCTAGTTGTTGGTTTTTGTTTTTTTGTTGCTGTTGTGTTTTTGTTTTGTTTTGTTTTGTTTTGATTTTACATTTCATCCTTACTGCCTCATAATAACTTTCTGAGGAAATATAATTTCGTAATTAAAGCATCTCACAGTAATCACTGTGGAGTATGTTCTCAAATGACAAAAAAGGAAATGGGATTTTACATGGAAAAATAAAGTTGCTGGCCTTAGTTATGGCTTGTGCTAAATATGACCTTAACCAATTAAAACAAAACAAATAAAATGTTCCAAATAGAACTAGAACTAATAGATACTGTCTACAGGTCATTTTCATGCTTGTTTTCATGGTTCTGGGTAAAAAGAATTAGAAAGGAATGGTACTGAGACACTATGGACTATGAGAAACAAACTGAGGACTTCAGAGGGGAGGGGGGTGGGGGAATGGGATAGACCGGTGATGGGTAGTAAGGAGGGCATGTATTGCATGGTGCACTGGGTGTTATATGCAACTAATGAATCATCGAACTTTACATCACAAACCGGGGATGTACTGTATGGTGACTAACATAAAATAATAAAAAATCATTAAAAAAAAAAAAAAAGAAAAGAAAGGAATGGTACTTAGCAAAACAAACTCATTACAGCCTGGTTGATTTAAAGCCAGTAAGAGTGAAAAATATATTACAAGATTCTTCTTTGGTTTTGTGCTTTGTGACATGGATAGTGTTCTGGGGAGATTTTATTTTTAACAGAATAACTATGGAGAAACCCCCATCATCTATAATCTTAAACATTTTAGATGTGTACAGTTTTTTTTAATGCTATCTTGTCAATTTGTTTTTTTTAACTAAAACTTTCATTTTACCTTTAAATCATAATTTCAGGTAATATAATATCCCTTACTGTTGTATATTATACACATATATAATATACACACATGAAATATGTATGTGTGTAATTTTTGTCCTACAATAAATGATGTATATGAATGTGTGCAAAAGTAATCCTCAAAATCCTCAGTTTAGGAACAGTTTAATAGGCAGAGGAAAAATAGATTAACCGGCAAACCACTAAGAGATATCCATTGCCTTTCTGTCCCTCTGGTCCCCAAGCATTCACCCAGAGTAATAAGAATTTCCTGAAGCATGCATAGTTATTCTTAGTTGACGAGTTTGGAATTCCTTATTTTTTTCTCCTTAAAAATCAAAGGAATCCTACCGATGCTGACATTAAACATACTGATGGGAATTATGATCATATGTCAGAAAAATATATAACTCCTTTGGGCTCTGTGAGAAGCTGACAGCATTCCATAAAATATTAACTACTTACAATAAAATCCCTTCACAAGGAGTGAGAGGTTAGTAGAAAGAATCTGGAAGCCCTCTACAATGAATTTTGATTAACAGGTTGACTTGAATTCCCTTGTTCTAAGTTGTTTTCCGGCTTCACATAGGTGGAGAAAGAAGCATGAAAGTCACTAGCATATATTCATTTTGCAAATGTTTAAGAGATTTAAAAATTGTGAAAGTCCTGCTCCCAAAGGAATATATGAATAATAAATTTGTAATATTACATTTGGCAGGAATGAGAAGGTTGGTCACCTTGGTGATATCACCTCCTCCACAAATGTACAACACATCTCCTGCTTTTCCCAAGTATAGTTTGCAGGTCTTTCACAAATGCTATTTTCTGTTCTGCCACATACTTAAATTATGTGTGTTCAGGAATATTCATATTAGACTTTATTCTATAGCTATTACTCTAAAAAATATTAGATAGCTGTGTGAAAATTTGCCAGTTTGAGAAATGAAAACACAGCTTGAAATGCAATGCATTAGCGATGCGTGAATAAAATTAGATCTCCCAGGATATATGCAAGCCAAGTAAAGCAGTGAAAACATCAGATGGGCATTTGAGTACCTTACTTAGATATCTTTAAAGGCAGTATAACAGTTCCAAATTGGAGAATAGTCTGTTATTGTTTTAGTTTTCCAATGATTTTCCAAAGAATAGCAATAAGGAATTTGTATTTACCTACTTTTTACCACATGAGCAGGGTCAGTCAGCTATTGCTAGATAGACATACCTACATGGAAAGTTACGTGTTCCCATAAATGGACTCTCAAATATGCTAGAATTTCCTAGTGAACAATTCCCCCTAAGAGAGTGTGCATTGGTATCTTGGGTAGGTTTTTCTGAATTTGATATAGCATACAAAGTTTACTTTTAAAACAAATGGCCCTAAAAACCCCAACACACTTTAAGGATTAGCCACAATTCTTTAAGTATGGATGCCCTCAAAATCCTCATTTTCACCTTCCTGAGCCAGACAAAAATTGATAAATTAACCTTTTAAATTGGAGTACCAGAAAAGGTAATTATGATAAATAAAGAGACAGTGTGCCAACATGCATTGATTCACATTGAATTCAGCTTCAAAACCTAATAAAACTATGATTTTTTAAATTAGATGGATTCATATAATATTACAAAAGTTAATGTTTTGTTAATCATAAAATACCTATGCTTACATCTGAAGGCCTGGGAAGTTATTGACTTGGCCTCCTTGGAATGAATATTCTTCAAATATATATTAAACATTTATTTGGTAGGGGATTTTTAAATTTTTAAATTAATTTTAATAGTAAAAATTATATATGTACACACACATATATATATACACATACTAATTTTAAAACATGTATTGATATAAGTCAGGCAAATAGGTGAAAATAGTTAAGATCATTTTGCAATAAAAATAGTACTGTAGTGCCAGATAATATGAGTTATTAAAATATAAGATACAATAATTTTCAAAAATAGTAAAATATAATAGATAATTTTAGCAGTGAAGAAAAAGGCAAATCAGTCAGTGGAATAGAAATAAGAAGATGCTCAAATACACATATGGAAATTTAGTATATAATAATGGAGGGTTTTTAGGTAATTTAGGAAAATAAAAATTATTCCATAGAGAATGTTGGTTCTATTACCTAGCTAGTTTGTTAATCAAAAATAAATAAATAAATAAATAAACAAATAAAGCTGAACCACACAAAAATAAATTATAAATGGGTCATATATTTTTTAAATATATGAATATTAAAAATATTAAAAGAAAACTGGAAGACATTATTTTACAGAAAATAAAGCCATTGTAGATAGAATTAAAAAAAATTTGAGGACAGAGTAAATGATGAATATACCATTGCCATATACTGAGGAATATATATCTGTTGAATAACTGCATATTTGTTTAATAAAAATATATGTTTATTATTTTAATTCCAGTTTAGGTAGTATAGAGATGTTCTAATACAAAACGTACAGTGAAAATAAGAAAAAAAAAAGAAAAACAATAACTATTTCTGATGGTTGTGAGCTACCCGTCCAAAGAGTAATTAAGATGAAAAATAAACTCATAGATTTAAAATATATGCATGCTATCAATCTGTTTCATTTTAGTATTAAGGACTGTAAATGTTGAGGAAGAATCATACCTTGCAATTCCTGGGATGCCTGAATTGTAAGTACCTCGCAAACAGTATGTTTTTGAAAATCTGACTGTCATCACCACTTATCAAGACATGACAATTATGAAGGATCGTGCCATATAAAAGGTAATGAAATGTACTTTAACTGCTAATGCAGAATTTTACTTGTGCCCATTCTGTTTAGGTTAGTGTTTTGTCAAGCTGTACAGATAAATGTTTTATATATTTTCAAGTACTTCACAAAGAAAAGCATTACTTTCTTTGATATTAGTCAAAATTTAACAGGTATACGCACATTGCAAAATCTCAGTATAGTTACCAAGGCCAAAAATGAAAAAAAAAAAAATCTGTCTTAAAGCTAATTATCAATACAAAATACACACTATGAACCCACCACAGTTAAGAGTTTCAATGGACTTCATATTTAGGCTGAAGTTTTTGCCATATTTAAAAGAATCAATTGGAGTTATGCCCTTGTCAAATGAACTGGTAAAACTTAATGAGGAAGCTGATATAAAATGACATCTCTAGTCATGTAATACACAAGTTTAATAGAGAACACAGTAGAAAAGAACATGTCTGGGAAAACATTTGAATACACACACACAAAATATACACAATATACACAATATATGTATGTTACATATATGTATTTACATATATACATATTTATATATATACATATATACATATACATAAATATACATATTTACATATATATATATACATGATGTCATGCCTGGTCTGCCTTGAGACAGGTATATATTCCAATTCTTAAATGCATGAAATGGTACATGTTTGCAAGAGTTAAGACAGCAAATATGATAATATAACTTAAAAATTTCCAGGTTATTTATAGGATAATTCAAGAAATGAAATTCATTATCCTGCAAAGTATGCAACAAACCATTAAACATAGCAATAAAATCAATTGGCACACAAAGAAATGCAATTATGTTACATTCGTGTAAATCCTTCCGTGAACTAATTTCCAAATATCAATCATGGCTGATATTCATCATATAAACATCAAGGAAGTTCCTGTATTTTTTAAATGCTTCAACAAGTTCCCGCTCTCTCACAAACAGGAGGAAAATGTTAAACCTGAACATCATTATAACTGTGGCTGATAATCTCTAATCATCCAAATTTCAGAGCTCAATTTTATAACAAAAGCAAAAAAAAAAAAAAAAGCAATTGCCATTTCATCAGAAAAGGGTATTTTACCATCTCTTTAAAATGTGATGATTTATTCTTAATTAACAACTGATTAGGCGGCATTTCAAAATTTTTCTAACATCACACATGACTAACTCGTAAGCAATCAAGGCATTAGACAAAAATTAAAAGCAGGCATATCATAAAGTGTTGATGATCTACACCTGCATTACACATCTGTTGAAGTTCAATTTGCAGGAAAAATAAACTAATCCATTGTCCATCATTTGAAATGTTAACTAAAACATTCTCTTTATCCTTTGTGTCCAACAACATGGATGCCACAATATTATAAGCAGGAAGTTGATATCTAATAGTGAAAAAATCTGGGGAAAAGAAACAAACTAGAAACGAATTGTATGTAAAAAAAAAAAAGAATTGTAAACAGTGTTAATGTGGGCTAATTTTCCTCTTGATAACAGTTTTAGAATATATTATCTATACCTGTTTTTATCTTTATTGAAATATATCTCTGATGTTTTTGACTAATAGAGAAAAAAAGCTTGAAAAAATTGGGCCTAACCTTTTAATTTCTAGGGAACACTGACTTCCTCAAGAAAGACATGCATAAATTTATATAAACGTAATATGCAACATAATAAATAATACAGCAAGTGAAGTGCAAATCCCAGTTCTACAGAGGAAGAACAAAATGACCTAAGTTTTTGTTTTCTTAATTGCAAAGGCAAGAGTGGGTGGAGGTATCAGGGAGAAAGTAGGGAGTGACCAAATACTCTATTTGACAGCTTTATGTAAACATAGAGATTTGCTCCTAAATATGAGGCAGCCACTAAAACTTTCAATGACCATTCAAGCACAGCAATTCATCCAGAATTTGAATTTTGATAGAAACAGGTTTGACAGACTTTCTTTATTTTTGCAGTTTATAAACAAAACTGCCTTCTAAGAATAGTAAATCTTTTCTGTCAAGCGCCTGAATGAGGTAAGATGTCCAAATTTGGAAAACGAAATTGAGGAGCAATGACCCGGTTAACAGAATTAGCAGGGCTGGGCGTACTTGAGTACAATCCTGGAATGGGATTCTAGCAAAGGCCAGAGGGAAGAGAGCCAAGAATGAAGGCACCATGATCCCCCAAATTTCCAAGAAAATCTGCTAAACTCATGAATGTTTGGTATGAGTGATTTCCAGTAGTGAAAATTTTTAAAGGAGGCTGACTTCATATCGGATATTTTGTGATTTTGAACTAAAGGAACATTCCAAGAATAAACTTATGCCACCACTCCTATCCTCCACTTGGCAGTGGCAGGGATTAGAAGTTTGGGGTATACTTTCACTATAGTATTGAGTAGGTTAAGGCAAAAATCACATGAATATCAAGAAGCAGGTGATTTTCCCCACCTCCTACACCCATACAACTGATGTCTGGGTTTAAAAATGCACTCATTTGTAATATCAGTTCTTGGCATAGAATAACTACTCCATAAGTATTTGTTGAGTTGATAACTAAAGAAAATACAGAAAGAATTTTCACTCATGACAACTGGCCAGATAAAGGATCTTCCTGTGTTACTTGATCTTGGAAGCAAAAAGTACTGCTAATAATCATACCTTCTAACATAAATTAAAATCAATTTAAACAAAACAAGACATCAATAGCAATAGCATGAAATACCCAGGTGTCCTAAGTGAGGTGGTATATGGATGCAATAACAATTACCTTAAGTGCTTTCCTTTCTTGTCCAAAAGTAAATTTGCTTAAAGTCTGTAGAAGCAAATACCATATATAAAAAATGTCTTCTAGTGAAAAATGTTTTTCATTTTATGCAACCTTCTTGAATTACATTTGGTGTGTTTACAAATATATACCAAAGCTTCTTAGATATTGGCACAAGAAAAGTATAGCCTATCCAAAAATCTTACATTTATATAAAGTGCACAAATTGCTACTCAGAAAGGAAATAATTTTATTTTAGTGGTTCTATAGTCTGAGTTTCAAACTATTGCCTGAAGGAATCTCAAAGGTATCATTGGATCCAGCATTAAGGCAAGAGTTTGTTAAACTATTCTAGACAGTAGGAAACCCATTTATTCTTTTGTATTTTTGCTTCCTCAGACATGGAGAAACACCATTAAACATATTTCACCCAGCAACCATCAGAGTGTTTGAAAGCAATAAATAGATCACTCTCCAGCAGCTACTTCTCAAAGCTGAACACAAATTCCTTAGCCCTTTCCTCACTGAACAAAGGTATTTAGTGTTTATTTTCGTTACTATTCTCTAGAGAGTTTAAATTTCTTTTCTCATAATTTTTAAATGTGAAAACCCAGAGTATACAAAACATTGCAAAAAGGGGAAAGATGATGCAAATTAGAATAATCCTTACTAAATAATTCTTACTGAATGGATTCCTTTCACAGTAACACCCATAACACAGACTTGAGTATACCTTGAGTTCAAGTTGAATATCAGATCTTGCTCCCCATTTCAATGATCTCCAGTTAGTTCTTGCAAAACCTGTCAAATTTTGTTGTTGTTGTTTGTTTGTTTGTTTTTAATCAATAATGTTTAAATTTGCTTAGTGGCTTGGGTATGAATCCCTGCTAGTTGTAAATCACCTACCAGGGTCATAGCTATTCAACTACAGCATTTGTTCTGCCCTAAATTGCTTCTTCTTGCAATAGTCCCTGCTTGATCACATATTAGAAATATGAAAGCCAACCTTCATTATTTCTTCTTTCTCGGCTTCCATATCCAGTTATTTTTTCCCTTCCATCCCACAATATTATCTCAGCCTTCACTGTTATTCAACTGAAATACTGCAGTGGATTTCTAACTAGTTTTTTTTCCTCCATGCTCTTTTCTACCCATTTTAGAAAATGCAAATCAATTCCCGACTTTAAAAACAAAATACAACAAAAACAATCTTGTAATTAAGTCTCCTTTCCTATCAAGTGAATCAAATTACTTGACATTATGCAAAGCCTTCACAAACTAACAAGCCTCTCTGCCTACACATCTCCACACTTACATGGCACTGGCCTTCTCTGCACCCCTTCACAGGAGAGCACACTTTCCCTGCTACTGCATACATGTAAAGCCTACCTTAAGTGTTCCTCTAACCCTTTTCCCCACCCCAGAGGAAAATAAACCATTTCCCATTTTGTACCATCTGTATTATTAAATATAAAACTCAATTATTGTACATAAATCTTCCATATTATACTTGAGACCCATGAATAAAAATCCAGAATACTTTTCTGTATTTGTATGCTCACAATATCTAGCCCAAATAAAATAAAATAAGATAAGATAAAATAAAATAAAATAAAATAAAATAAAATAAAATAAAATAAAATAAAATAAATACTGGTTGAATTTTGGTGGCAAGTCTTCATTTTGACATCTAATTATGAAATTTAGTTAGAAATAATTCAAAGCAGAAACTTAATTCAAACCCTTCCTCTAATTTTGGCCATACTTTTATCATTTCACATTATCTTGTATTTAGGATAATCAGGAAAAAATGTGCATCATATTTTGATTGCACAAGTTTTAGTTGCACAGATTCTTTGGGTAGTTTTCCTAATTGCCATTTATTTTTACTCTCATGTAAAATTGATAAATTGTTTGTTGTTTTTGTCCACACTGTAATTTCTATGGATTTTCATTTTACAAACTTCCATAATTTATAGCATCTACTTATTTACAGAACTGTTTCTTCTTTCTGTATTGTAAATACCTTAAGGTTACAGACCACTTCTCATTTGCATCTTCAATGATTAATAACCTACCTGACAAAGTGACTTAATAAATGGTAGTTGAATAAATGAATTCATGCTGACACCAGTTCAGTTATATAAAGATAGATCCAAATATAGGTATAAGAGTCAAATACAAATAGTGAAGCAAATACAGCCAAAAACAGAAACTTAGGGTAAATTTTACATCTTCTTTTCTTCCTCAGAGAACTGACTGGTAAGGAGTATTGCTATTAAATTTAATTTGGATGTTGGCTTGGTGCACTGTCCAATAATACCAATGTTAATAATAATAGTAAATACACAACAAATTTCCCAACACATAATAAATCATGTACTATAAATATATCAGGCACTGTTCTGTGTGCTTTGCATACTGATACCAACAAATCCATGCTATAGTTTATTATCTACCTTTATGAATGAGAATTCTGATGTTATAAAAGATTAAGAAATTTTCTCAGGATGACAAAATAATAAGAAATGAAGATAAATTACTATCAAAACAATATGGCAGGAGGGCAATGAAAAACAATGAAAGAGTGGTGGTCAGAGGCAGAAAAGAGGGTAGACAGATTAAGGGGAGGCAGAGGAAGAGAGAACATCAGAAAAAGCCCCTGGAATGATTTCTAACAGAGCAATCAGTTATTCAAGATTACCTTTTCTTTTCCCCTCTCTAGGATTAATTTCATCCATTTGCTGCATTTAAGTTTTTCTTTTTTTGCTTTGCAAACTCTTCTAAAACCTTGAGCTTACTATAAAAGTTAAAACACACACACACAAATGAACTCTTCCTGAAATAAAGGTCTTTTTTCCCCTCAGATACTTGTTTTCTTTTTAAATATTCCTAATATCTATAATGTTGTGTTGTCTTCCACTCTGTTGTTGTTCACTGTAATCCTTTGGAATATGTTGCACTACTTCCTGGTGTCAGATAAGAACTAGCGGCCTCAGCGTCACTCTCTTCCTCCTCACATCTCGACCTCTTGAAAATATTGTGGGAGGTGACTGAAGACATTGTGCCGTAGCCTTAGTATTCCAGGGCCACAAATAAAGTCAGTATATTCATATTTAATATAAAGATCACAGGAAATAGAATTAGCTTTTGGTTTTCTCTTAAGCATGAAAAATATAACAGAAATGGAATTGCAAAATTCTGTCCTCAAATAATTGCCAAGTTAGTTTATAAATTGTGTAGAGGGTTGGGGGAGTAGAACTCCTAGTGGAAGATTTACAGGATATATTTTCAGTACAAATATTACTTCTAAAACATGATGTGGAAAAGGGAAGTTGGAAGGTGTTTGTGTGAGATTCTTTTTTTTTTTTTGTACATTTCTCTCACTTGCAATGTGCAGTACTTAAGCACCCTTTTCACTTTAGCATAAGAACATAATGCTGCACAATGTTAGAATTTATAGCTAAATGCCAAATAGGCTTGTGTTTCTTATTTATATGTTTGTTTTCTAAAAAAACAAACAGTTTTATTCATATTATCACATATGTCTTGAAAACAGTACTCTGAGTCTACATTAATGCTGTATTCCTGTATTTTAGTTCATTACTCAGTTTATCTTTCATACCGATGCTTGCTGAGAATTTTAGTGACAAATCTACGTGTGGCTTTTAGGGTGGGAGTAGAAAACTGTAAAACTTAAAAAGAAATTTAGATGATCTTCTAAAAATAAGATACACGTTCTTATAATTGTGCACCAATTTTTACCACTGTCCCAAAAGTTAGCTATTTTTCCAGTAAGGCTATATTCACTGTACTTTTTATTTGTATTCAGTACACGTCAAATTCTTACATAATCCTACCATATTGATGGAATTATTCATCTTGCCTGTAAAAATTAAAACTAATTAAATTATGTAGTTCTTTAAACTTCCTAGAAAGTCTGAGTTAGATCTTTAAATATGGCAAGGAGAGCAATTTACCTTTCCTGTTCTTCCTCCTGCCACTTGGAAATCATCTATATTTCAATCCTGAGCCACTTTTCTAGTTAATGAAGTCAATGGCTTCATCATGCTGTGTAATTCACATTGTGTAATCTATGTAATAAAATCAGATAATATAGAATATTCCTAATGTTCATGAATATTAAATGTTGAAAAATAATTAGATGGTAAAAATAGAAATACACATAAAAATAATGAAACACTAAAAAAAATGTTTGCATGGCAATATATCATTTTTAAAAAGCTTTCCTAGAGAAAATTTTAACAAATATTTCTACAGTAATAATGATTTTCTAGAACATTTTGATATGTATCATCACATTTGATCTTCACAGCAACCTGATAAGATAAATATTTTTAACACTCAACAACAACAACAACAGTAACAACAACAACAACAATCTCCAAGAAAAGTAAAGGTTGACATACGACCAGTCTATAAGGTAAATATGTCCTTTGTATGTTCTCTGTTTCTCTTCTTTTACTACATTATTTTCCCATTTCAAATGCTATTTCCCATATAGTACAATTCTTCTCCCTGCTTTCCTCTAGATAAACAGGTTTGATTTTGTACTTCAAAGAAAGAAAATTGTATATAGTAAATTTTTTAAATAACATTAAAAAAATTCCTAGAGTAGATAAAAATCTTGAAGAAGAAATGTCTGGTAATCTGATTTCTTTTTTTTCCTCATTCATACCCCTAAATGCAATTTTCATCAAAGCTTTGTCCTTGGCCCTCTTTGACAAGTTTATCTATTGTCATGACCTCAACTGCCTTCTCTTTGCAAATGTCCCCTAAACCCTCTCTTCTTAAATCCTAATTCCTGTTTTTTAGATCCTATACCTATTAAATTCCATCTTGAAATCTATTGGGGTCTCACACTCATCATGCACCAAGCAGAACTAGTTAGTTCAAGTCTTCCAATGCGGCATTTCCATATTTTGGCAGATAGCCTAATCATTCCCACAATATCTAGAACTGGAAACCACTCCAGGCCAAGCAACCAACACCTCTCCAATGTCTGAGTAGCTCTTTTCACCATCCCATTTCCAACTGCCACTAACAAGAGTTTTCACCGTCAACATGTAGAAACTCAAAAATTGTTGTAGAAGAAAGCAAGGAAAGACAAAATTAGAGCTGCCTACAATTATTTCTCAAATGTAACGAATGTATACAACTTTTTAATGTAAAAACAAAATTATGGACACTTAGTGTTGACATAAATTTTGTTTTCATATTGTAGCTTAACTATAACCTAAGCATATCAAAATCTAGATATAAAATATCTCTGTGGATAGCTATACAATCATAAACCAAAACAAATTTGCAAATGAACACAAACTAAAGTATAAAATAAAACTTTAAAAAAATTACTATAACATGCAAAATGATAATGCACTGCTAAAAACAAACACATTCTCATCTTGAGATGAAAATATGAATTAGCTGCCATGTTATGAATTCTGTTGAATCTGTAAGCCTACTGCACCTTGTATTTCTCTTATTTCTCTGTAGAAACATAACAGAAATTTCATTTGGTTAATATGCATTATTTATACATTAGCACCACTGTTGTAGTTTACCTACAACATTACGTTATTAGAGTTGGATGCCTATGTTACCATAAATGCAAATAAAATTTCAGCCACTGAAATCATGTAAAAATACTTGGGTTATAACATAGCCAAACTGATAGCTTGGAATAGACATGTTAATTTTGAGATTATAATAGAAATGAAAACATACTTTGAAGTATTCTCTTAGAAACTATATCCACTACCCCCTTGATAGTCTGCAGAGTGATGTTAGAGAAACATAAGCCTACATTCCTTCAATAGCACCCTGATTATCTCTCACCATCACCGCAATAAATTGTAGTAGATGGTTCCATGATGATTGAATACACCTTCCTATCCCTGTGCACTCTCCTGTGTCTTAAGCTCTGTCAATCTTTGAGCCTTAAGTATAGTGGTATGTTATACATACATTATCTTTTTTTCTTTATATTTTGTTTCACTTATCCTATCCTGCCAACTGGATTAGAAGCTACTTTTAACTCTAGTTTAAATATTTACATATTTGGTTTAAATATTCATATTTAAACTCCTATAACACCAAACATAGTGCTCTGTATCAGTTAGACATTTAGTTATGAATTCATTCATTCAGCAAACATTTATTGAGCCCATACAATATACCCAGCAGCAGAAGGCACTGAGCATGGTGGTGGACAAATTATATACTCTTTGCCCTTAAGAAGTTGTATTTTTTTTTAAGATTTATTTATTTATTTGAGAGAGAGAGAGAGAGCATGAGAAAATCCCCAAGCAGCCTCCTAGCTGAGTGCGGAGTCCCACACAGGGCTGGATTCCAGGAACCTGAGATCATGACCCGAGCCAAAACCAAGAGTGGGACGCTTAACCAACTGAGCCACCTAGGTTTATATCCTGGTGAGGAAACAATTATAAAGCAAATATGTGACATAATTCCTGATGGTCATAAGTGATAACACAAAACTGAAGACTAAAAAAGAGAATGTCTAAGGGGCTACTGTTTTTGGGGAGCTCAGGGAAGATCTAACCAAGAAGGGGGCTAAGAACAGCTGAATCTAGTTTCAGCTTTAACATTCATTTGTCAGTTATGTCTTCCAATAGCCTAGTGCCTTTTATAGTGCAGATAAACTGTACTGCTTATTTTTGTGATAGGAGATCAAATAATTTTTTATTATGGAGTCTATTATACCATCAAATCATCATATAAACAGTGTGACTGGGTACCACTTTCCCCCATTTAATGGATGATGAAACTGAGTCTTAGAGAAGTATCCAAAGTAGTCCCCAGAAGTATTAACAAGTGGCACACCTTGTTGAGCTATCAATTAAAAATAAACCTATCAGATTTCACATCTCATTTTCTTCCCCTCAACTACACTATACAAGTGTTGGTGTGATGGCACCCTTGGTACTTCGTAACAACCAATGAACTTATAATAGAGGAAGACCATGGCTATCAGAAGAGTCCAAAGCAATATATTGCCTTAATCTAAAGTGGCAAAGTAGTTGATCTAATTGAATGTAAACATATAAGCATAGCCTAGGAAACGTTCAGCATTTCCACATGAAAACAACTGCCAACAGGAGAGAACTTCAGTACCAGTAATAAGCTAGAAACTAGAAGTTATGGAATTTGGATGCTCTGGATAAGCAGCAACCATAACAACAACAACAAAACTAAGTCTGGGGTAAACAATCAAGTGTAAGAAAAATTTGACCAGTCCCATGTATGAATGATGAGTCATGTAATTATTGTAAATGATTAAAGAGGTTAGCAAGACCGTGCTGAAGAACCAAATTGAATTTTAATTCATTTAAAGCAGGCTTTTGAGATTAATAATTAAATCCTCAAGTTCATGGAACAATAGAAACTACTTTTAATTTCCTAGGATTAGAAATGTGTATCTTGTTTATTATAAAGTATGCCTGCTTTGATAAAACATGTTCATAATTATCACAACACCAAATTTACACTGCTGTCTCCTTTAATTCCTTGGAGATTTGAGACAAGGCCCTGAACAAGCTAGAAAGGAGTCTGCAATATGCACGCAACAACAGTGTTCAGACATTATTAAAATAGGGATACATTCTTCCTTCTACCCAACCTCATTTGTTTTGTGTTAAGACCATGAGCGAATGCGTGTGTCATGAGGGTATCATATATGATATATATATATATGGAGAGAGAGGAATGTGGAATGTGGTGGTGTACCATTAATATGGCACACAGTTCCTTTATTTCTCTATATTAATAGTGAATTTATTTATAGGACATCTTTGTTTTGCTAATGAAAATCTGGATCATTAAAATAATGCAGACATCTCCATTTTACATATGAAATACTACTTTTCCATCAGACTGACAAAGCCCTAGGAAAAGAGGTACTATGTTTCCTGTGCCAGAGATCTTCTGGACTCCTTTTTTTCTGATTGTTTCTTTCAACATTATGATTATGTTTCTCCTCCTTGGCAACTCTATTTTGTAATTCATTATAACCAGATTCCAAGAGATTTATGAAAGGGCTCATTAGGACTTATCAAGGGTGTATCATTGAGGTAGAAATTTAATCCAAAAATGGAGAGGGCAAGAGAGTGTTAAGGGAACTACTTCGTTGAATACCTAGTAAGTACTATGTTAAGAATGTTACATAAACTCTTCCATTTAATCCCAAACTTATCCTGGAGTGCCTGGTTGGCTCAGTCTGTTAAGCATTTGCCTTCAGCCCAGGTCATGATCTCAGGGGCCTGGGACTGAGCCCCACGTAGAGCTCCCTGCTCAGTGGGGAGTCTGCTTTTCCCTCTCTCTCTTCCCCTCCCCCAAACTCATGCTTGTTCTCTCTCTCTCAAATAAATAAATAAAATATTTAAAAGAAAATCCCAAACTTATCCTGTGAGAAAGACCTGATTTCCATTTCTCAGATGATGACCTGACACTTAGAGAGGTTAAATGAGTTTATCCAAGGTTATACTGAGAGAAATGGTAGAGCTGGGATGTCAAGTCAGATCTCAGAATCCACTTTTCCTCTAAGTTGTCTTCCAATAAAATGTGTTGTGCTCTTCTGGATTTGACTGAACTCAAGTCTTCTGGCACAGTGGATGTAAATTTAAAGTTTTCCCATTTTGGTTCCAGCATTTCTAAGAAAGAATAATGATTCTTTATTCCATTCCACTGAGCAAGGTTGGAGAAGAGAGGCAGGTGCGAAATTGTGTCACTAAGATTGTAGTGAACACCTGGGAATTGGGCCACAGGCCATGTTTTTATCCACAGAGACAGCTCTGTCAAGAATTTCAAAATGTTTACTCTGATGTATGACTAAAAATCCATTTCCTCAGCAATTATGTAGAATATTGTGTTTCCAATTCCTTACATCACTGCAGAGTAAAATACAAAAATGTGGAGAGAGAGAGGAAAAAAAAAAAGCATCCTTCCCTGTTTCCACATTGCTAATGTCTCCCTAGAGTCTATGACTTCTTGATTATTTTCCAGTTAATATGGTCGAATACACAGAAATGATATTTAAACTATTCACGGATGGTAAAACAGTACAAAATTTCAGATATAAGATGAATAAGATCTGAGGATGTAATGTAAAGCATGGTAGCTATAGTTGATAACACTGTATTGTATACTTGATTTTTTTTTTAAGATTTATTAATTTATTTGAGAGAGAGAGAGAGCATGAATGGGGGAAGGAGCAGAGGGAGAGAATCTTCAAGCAGACTCCCCACTGAGTACGGAGCCCCATGCAGGGCTCGATCCGCGACTCATGAGATCATGACTTGAGCGGAAACCAAGAACTGACTGAGCCACCCAGGTGCCCCTGTATACTTGAAATTTCTTAAAAGAGTAGAACTTAAATGTTTTCACCAAATAAATAAATAAATAAATAAATAAATAAATAAGAGTGAGATGATGGATGTGCGAACCAGAGGGATGAGTCCTCTCACAGTGTATACTCATATTAAATTGTCACAATGTATACTTTAAATTTCTTACAATTTTATATGTCAGTTATACCTCAGTAAAGCTGAAACAAATAAAAATATAAATAATGAATAAAAATAATAAAATAATAAATAAATACATAAATACATAAATAAATTAAATAAATAAATAAATAAATAAATAAATAAATAAATACTACAATATTAGTACTATTTGATTCAAAGTTATTTTGCCAGTAGAACTTCCACGGGACTGTTAATTCTATAGGAACAGAGAAAATGTCTTGATTTCTTCATATTTTTGGACCTAACACAATGCTGGTTGGTATTTAATAGCTGGAAAAGAGGTAAGAGAGAGGAACAGGAAAGTAAGAGGAAATTAAAAAGACATGAAAAGATAGAGGGGAGGGGAGAGGAGGAAGGAAGGAAGGGAGGTATGATCACTCATTTTTTGCTGTGGGGTATTTGTGGAGTGGACGGGTATGGCTAGAAATAGTTTTCCATGGATCCCAACTTCCATTTGTTCCCTTAGATCAATAAAAGTAGCCCTCACATATCTACTAGTCAATGAAGAGAAATGTTACATAAAAGTTAAGGAACTAAAAGGTTCTTACAGGAAATAATTTAAGAATATTTCAAAAATAGAAGAGATTAAGTTTTGAGACCTAGTCCCAGAAATACTGGTCTCCTATTTAATTAATATATTGTGCAGTTTACTAAATTTCTTTGAATCTTAGTTTTATGTTCCAAAATTATGGGCACATACAGGATGCTCTGAAGAGTTACTTCCAGTTTTAAAAATCTACCTTTTACTACACTGGAACAAAATTAATTTCCCTAATCATATTTTCTCTCATGGAAAAGAAGATAGTATCTACAGAAATGACTATTTCCACTACACTGTATGTTTTCAAATAAATAAGCCATGAACTTATATTTAAAGCTTAAGCTTCCTGAACCTGTCAGTATCAATCACTTTTTGAGAGCTTACAAAGCAGAGGAGACCAGAGGGAAATAAGATTATCCAGTCATTTACCATTCAGTTGTGAAGTGTCAGCATTTACATTTTTATCAGCATTATACTTCCGATGAGATTTAGGACACATTCCCTCTAAGTCATCTTGTCATATGACTGATATAAAAATACCATGGCAGAAAACACTGCCTTTTTCTAGGTACAGTATTCTGACTTTTCAGACAGACAGAAGCAGCAGCATGGTATATTTCATTTATGTCCATTCCAGGACCTAACTTGGCTCCATCTGCATGTGTCAATTTATTAGATGATTTAAAGAGAAGATGAAGACAAGTCTCACTAATTGAAGTTCAATTCTCTGGGTGGAGGGTAAGAAAGCAAGGCTTATTTGGACACCCCAGAGCTTGCCAATGAAATAAACAGCGGCTGATTTTGGAAATAGTTGAAACATTAACCCACAGATGTTTTCTTACCACCATCTCCAAGTAGGCAGTCACTTAATATGGTTCTCCTCAGTCTGGTGAATCACCCTCTGTAAACATCTATTCTGACGGCCAAATCCTTGAGGAGTACTTTTAGTAATGTCTTCATCCAAATACTACAATTTAAATATCCCATTTCCTTCTTTATTTTATGGCCAGAGGAAGAAGTTTGGGTAACTCAGGCATAAGACTGGCTTGGGAAATCTCTGAACATTATTAAATAACCCAGTCTCTATTGGTACTCACTCAGGAACCTGCAACAAAGAGCTGCCCAGGTGAGAAGCAGTCCAACTGCCAGTCCTTTTTTTTTTTTTTTTTTTTGTAATTTCAACCATCTGCACTTGTGACTTTTGATTTAAATTTCAAATTTGAAGCTGTTATTTGTTTTCTCTTTTCAAAGCATCGAAATTCATATGGCATGCCTCTCCAAAATTAGTATTCACGTGGGCCTCTTGTACCTCAGTTCCAGTTGTTCCAAATTTGGTAAAATATACCCTGTCATTTTTGCACAATGGAATACCAGACAGCAGAAACTTAATGATTTATTCACAACATTAGGGGGTAAGGATGGGGCTGTTGGATATTGTTGATACTAGTGGTGGGGAAAAAATACTGACCTGATCTTTATCTGTTACTTAATGAAATACTTAGGAAATATGATATTGCCAAATTAAAACTGGATTTGTCAAGTCAGGCAAACTAAGGATTTATACCACATACTTTTTTCACCTTTCTTAAAGTAATTAGTAAGGATTATGCTCAAATGCTAAATATCCATAAGTTGTTGGATTTAGCAGGCACCTTTAGGCGTATGTAAGGAGCAAAATGTCAACACAGGTAAAATCTTTTACTGACTGATAGCTTGAGGCCTATCTTTCAAAGTAATCACCAATGGACATAAATCTTTTACTTAGAGATAACTGAAACTTACTAAAAGCTTTGAATGAGAAGCTTATATACTAAACATGCAAATCTTAATTGATGCAAAATCCATCAATGGATTTTGTTATACTCCTCTTGAAGGAGGCAAGAAATAAAAAATTAAGTTTGGTTGAAGAGTTAGTCAAATATAGATGAGACAAAAATCATTCAGTGTTTGGACCATACCTGGTATTCATCCAATTATCTATACCAGCACTGCTCAATAAAACTTTCTGTGATTATGGAAATGATCTGTACCTGCACTCTTATCTACAGTAGCCACTTATCTTGTGTAGTATTGATCAGCTGAAATTTGGCTAGTGCAACTGAGAAACTGAATTGTTTCTCAGCTTTATTGAGGTGTAATTGACAAATAAAATTGCAATATATTTAATGGATGCAATATTAGTATTTGATTTATGTACACAGTGTAAAAGGAATACCACAATCAAGTTAATTAACACATCCATCACCTCATATAGTTACCTCTCCTGAGTGTGTGTCATGAGAACACTTTAGATCTAATCAATTAGCAATTTTCAAATATACAATACAGTATTATTAACTAGAGTCATCATACTTTGCATTGAATCCAAAGAACATATTCATCTTATAACTGAAAGTCTGTCCCATTTGGCCAATAGCTCTCCATTTCCCCTGTGCCCCACCCCTTGGCAACCACTTTTCTATTCCCTGTTCTGTAAGTTCAACTTTGTGTGTGGGTGTGTGTGGTATTTTATTTTATTTTTTATTTCTTTACTTAAGTATAGTTGTCACACACTGGTACATGAGTTTCAGGTATACAACATAGTGATTTGACATCTTTATACATTATGCTATGCTCACCACAAGTGTAGCTATCATCTCTCCCCATACAATGCTATTACAATATCATTGACTATTTTTCCTATGCTGTACCTTTTATTCCCACAACTTATTCATCCCATTATTGGAAGCTTGTATCTCTCACTCCCCTTCACCCATTTTGCCCATTGCCCCATCACTCTCCCTTTGGCAACCATTAGTTTGTTCTCAATATTTATAGGTTTGATTCTGCTTCTTGTCTGTTTATTAATTTGTTTTGTTTTTCAGATTCTACATATGAGTGAAATTATATAGTATTTGTCTTTCTCAGCCTGACTTATTTCACTTAGTGTAATACCTTCTAGGTCCATCCATGTTGTCACAAATGGCAAGATCTCATCCTTCTTATGGCTGAGTAGTATTCTATTGTGTATATATCACATCTTATTTATCCCTTCATCTATTAATGGCTACTGTCAATAATGCTGCAATAAACACAGGGTGCATATATCTTTTCAAATTAGTGTTTCTATTCTCTGTGGATAAATAACCAATACTGAAATTATTGGATCTTATAGTATTTCTAATTTTTTGAGGAACCTCCATATTGTTTTCCACTTTTTGTTGGTGGTGTTATTTGCATTCCATATGTAAGTAATACCACGCAATACTTATCTTTATCTGTCTGATTTATTTTATTTAGTGTAATGCCCTCAAGGTCCATCCATGTAGTCACAAATGGCAGGATATCCTTTTTTATGCCTGAATAATATTGTCTTTGTGTATTTCACATTTTCTTTATCCTTTTATCCAACAATGGATACTTAGGTTGTTTCCATGTCTTTACTATTGTGAATAGTGCTGAACTAAACATGGGAATGAAGATTATCTTTTCAAGATAGTGATTTAATTTACTTTGAATATATACCCAGAAGTAGAACTGTAATTTTGTAATTTGTAATTTTTTGAGGAACCTCCATATTGTTTTCATACTGTCTCTACCAACAGTGTACAAGTGTTCCCTTTTTTCCACATACTAACCAAAAATTGTTATCTTTTATCTTTTGATAATAGATATCCTAACAGGTTGTGGCTTTGTTTTGCATTTCTTTGACAATTACTGATGGGGAGCATCTTCCATATACCCATTGATCATCTGTACAATTTCTTTGGAAAAATGTCTATTAAGGTCCTTGCCCATTTATTCATCAAGTTGTTTAGTTCATTGATATTGTGTTGTAAGAGTTCCTTATATTTGGGATTTTAACCACTTTGGGGTTTGGCAACCATTTCCTCCCATTCAGTAGATTGCCTTTTCATTTTGTTGACTGTTTTCATTGCTATGCAGAACTTTTTAGTTTGATGTAGTGCCATTTGTTTTTTGTTTGGTTTGGTTTTGGTTTTGGATTTTTGGGGGGTTTTGTTTGTTTCTTTCTTTTTGATGTCTGTCCTTTTGGTGTCATATCCAAAAAATCAATATCAAGGAGTTTCCCCCCTATGTTTTTTATTGGGAGTTCCAAGGTTTTAACAATAATAATATTAATTTTTCCTATTCACAAGGATGGGATATATTTCTATTTATTAGTGTGTTCTTCAATTTCTTTCATCAATATTTTATAGTATTTGTAGTATAGACTTTTCACCTCCTAGATTAAATTAATTCCTATGTATTTTTTTAATTTTGATGCTATTACGAATGAGTATGTTTTCTAAGTTCTGGATTAGTACATAGAAATGTAACTGATTTTTGTATGTTGATTTTATATTCTTCAAATTGAATTTCTTTATTAATTGTAACAGATTTTTTTAAGTAGAGATTTTAAAGTTTTCTATATGTAAGATTATATCATCTGCAAATAGAGACAATTTCACAACTTTCACAATATTTTTACAAATTTTTGCAAATTTTTATGATTTTCTTCCTTTGTGATTTGGATGCCTTTACTTCTTTTTCTTGCCTAATTTTTCTGGGTAGGACTTCTGCTATTATGTTGAACAGAAGTAATAAGAGTGGGCATCCTTGTCTGGTTCCTGATCTTAGAGAAAACAGCTTTCAGCTTTTCACCATTGAATATGATGTTAGCTGTGGGATTGTCATATACGGCCTTTATTATGTTGGGTACATTCTTTCTATACTTAGTCTGTTTAATTCTTATCATGCAATGACGTTAAATTTGTTAAAGCCTTTTTCTGTATCTATTGAAATGACCATATGATTTTTTCTTTTTTTTTTTTTAAGTATAGTTGACATACGATGTTATATTCGTTTAAGGTGTACAACATAGTGATTCAACAATTCTATACATTACTCAGTGCTTACCATGGTAAGTCTAGTCACCATCTGTCACCATACAGTGATACTGTAATACTACTGGCTATATACCATATGCTGTACTTTCCATCACTTTGACTTACTTATTTTATAACTTGAAGTTTGTACCTCTTAATACCCTTTAACTATCTTTCCCAACTCTGTAACACCCACTCCTCTGGAAACTACCAGCTTGTTCTCTGAATTATGAATCTGCTTCTGTTTTTTGTTTGTTTGTTTGTTCAATTGTTTTTTGTTTGTTTTTGTTTCCAAGTATAAGTGAAATCATATGGTATTTGTCTTTGTTTGACTAACCTTACTCAACATAATCCTCCATAGGTCCCTCCATTTTGTGTCAAATAGCAGTCTCATTCTTTTTTATGGCAAAGTAGTAATATATATATATATATATATAATTCCATAATATTCCATATATTCCAGTATTCCATAATACCATTCCAGTAGTATTTTATACACACACACACACCCCACATATGGTATACGAATTCTCTCTCTCTCTCTCTCTCTCTCTATATATATATATATATAATATTTTCTTTATCTGTTCATCTAACAATAGACACTTAGGTTGGTTCCATACCTTGGCTATTGTAAATAATGCTGCAATAGGTAGAGGGGTGCATATAAATGAATTTTTTGAATTAGTATTTTTTTTCTTTGGGTCATTACCCAGAAATGGAATTACTAGATTGTATGGTATTTCCATTTTCAGTTTTTTTGAAGAGCATGAATACTTTTTTCTACAGTGATTGTACAAAGTTACATTCCCACCAAGAGTGCAGAGGGTTCCCTTTCCTCCACATGTTCTCCAACACTTACTATTTTGTCTCTTCTTGATACCTCATCATGGTTTTGATTTGCATTTCCCTGATTAGTGATGTTAGCGATCTATATGTCATCTTTGGAAAAATATTGGTTTAGGTTGTCTGCCCATTTTCTAACCAGACTCTGATTTTTGGGGGAGGGGGTGTTGAGTTGTATAAGTTCTTTATTATTTAGGATATTAACCCCTTATTGGATATATTGTTTGCAAATATCTTCTCCCATCCAGCAGGTTGCTTTTCATTTTGTCCGTTTTCTTTGCTATACAAAAGCTTTCTATTTTGGTCTATTCCCAATAGTTTATTTTTGCTTTTGTTTCCCTTGCCCTAGGAGACATATTCATCAATATTATTAAGGGTGGTGTCTAAGACATTACTGTCTATGTTTTCTTTTAGGATTTTTATCTTTTCAGGTCTCACATTTAGGTCTTTAATTCATTGTGAGTTTAGTTTTGGATATGGTGAAAGAAAGTGGTCCAGTTTCATTCTTTTGCATGTCCAATTTCCCCAGCACCATTTATTAAAAAGACTATCTTTGTCTCATTGTATATTCTTGCCTTCTTTGTCAAAGATTAGTTGACCATAGAAACATGGGTGTATTCTGGCTCTCTACTCTTTTCTATTGAACTCTGTGTTTATTTTTGTGCCAGTACTATACTGTTTTGATCACTGCAGTTTTGTAGTATATCTTGAAATCTAAGGTTGTGATACCTGCAGTTTCTTCTTCTTTCTCAAGATTGCTTTGGCTCTTTGGGGTCTTTTGTGGTTCCGTACTAATTTTAGGATTATTTGTTTTAGTTCCGAGAAAAATGTTATTGGTGTTTTGACAGGGATTACATTGAATCTGTAGATTGCTTTAGGTTATATGAACATTTTAACATTTTAACAAGATGAATTTTTCCAATCCACGAACAAGATATATCTTTGCATTTGTTTGTATTATCTTCAATTTCTTTCATCAGTGTCTTACAGTTTTTAGAGTATAGGTCTTTCACCTCCTTGGTTAAATTTATTCCTAGGTATTTTATTCTTTTTAATGCGAATATAATAGGATCATTTTCTTTATTTCTCTTTCTGCTACTCACTTATTAGTATATAGAAACACAACAGATTTCTGTTATATTAGTTTTTTATCCTGCAACTTTACTGAATTCATTTATTAATTTTAATAATTTTTAGTGGGGACTTTAGGGTTCTCTAGATATGGTATCATGTCATCTGCATATACTGACAGTTTTACTTCTTCCTTATCAATTTAGATGCCTTTATTTTTTATTGTCTGTTGCAACTAGGACTTCCAGTACTATGTTGAATAAAAGTGATAAAAGTGGATGTCTTTGTCCCAATCTAAGAAAAGGTTTCAGTTTTTAACCATTGAGTATATTAGCTGTGAGTTTTTCATATATGGCCTTCATTATGCTCAAGTATGTTTCCTCTAAACCCACTTTGTTGAGAGTTATCATAAACGATGTTCTATTTTGTCAATTCTTTTTCTGCATCTGTTGATATAATCATATGGTTTTTATCTAGATGATCACATGATTTTTGTCTTCATTTTGTTTATGGGCTGTAACACGTTTTGTTGTATGTTGAACAATCCTTACACGGCAGGAATAAATCCCACTTGATCATGGTGTCTGAACTTTTTAATGTGCTTTCAAATTAGTTTTCTGATTTTTTTTTTGAGGAGTTCTGCATCTAGGTTCATCAGGGATATTGGCCTATAGTTTTCTGGTTTTTGTTTTGTTTTTGTTTTTTTCTTCTAGCGCCTATACCTCGCTTTGGTATCAAGGAAACGAGTAAACTCATAAAATTAGTTTGATAGTATTCCTTCCTTTCAAACTTTTTGGAAGAGTTTGTGAAGAATTGGTATTAATTCTTCCTTAAATGTTTGGTAGAATTTAAATTCTTCTTTAAATGTTTAAAAGGCATATGGTCTTGGACATTTTTTGTTGTTGGGAGATTGTAGATTACTGATTTAGTCTTCTTACTCACTGGTCTGTTCAGATTTTCTATTGCTTCATGATTCAATCTTGTAAGCTTGTACGTTTCTAGTCTATTTTGTCTGGTATAAGTATAGCTACCCTTGCTTTCTTCTGGTTTTCATTTTCACAGAATATCTTTTTCCATCTCTTCACTTTTAGTCTATATATGTCCTTAAACCTGAAATGAATATCCTGTAAAAAGCATCTTTCTCTCTCTTCCTCCCCTGCCCCTTCTCTCTCCCCCTCTTCCTTTCCTCTACTCATTCTCTCTCTCTTTTATCTATTTTGCTACTCTATGTCTTTGGTTGGAGAATTTAGTGCACTTAGTGCACCTACATTTAAAGTTTTTATTTATAAGCAAGGGCTTCCTGCTGCCATTGTGTTCATTGTTTTCTGGGTGTTTGGTAGATCCTTTGTTCCCTTCTTTCTCTCTGTCTTCTTTTGTGATTTAATGATTTCTGCTTTATTTTCTTTTTTCTCTTTTGTGTATCTACTATAATTTTTTTTTTTTGCTTTGTAGTTACCTGAGACTTACATAAAACATTTTATAGCTGCAGCAGTTATTTTAAGCTGATAACAACTGATTGCATACAAAAGCTCTACACTTTTATTCCACTGCCTACATGTTATGATTTGATGTCACATTTACATATTTTTATATTGTGTACCTATTAACAAATTATTCTATTTATAGTCACTTTTAATACTTTTGTCTTTTACCCTTTATAATAGAGTTACAAGTGACTTACATACCACCATTACAATATTAGGGTATTCTGATTTTGATTATATATTTAGTTACCAGTGCTTTCTTCAGTTTTTCATTCTTTTTTTCTGCTTTTGCTTCTCTCACTGGATGATTTCCACTGACATGTGTTTGAGTTTGTTGTTCCTTTCTTCTGCCTGATCCAATCTCATGTTGACCCCTCTACTGAATTTTTCAATTCACCTATTATACTCCTCCGCTCTATGATTTCTGTTTGGTAATTTAAAAATATTTTCTCTTATTGGTTTATATGTTGCTCTCCTGACCTCAATGGGCATCTTTATGAACACCATTTTGAATTTTCTGTTGGGTAAATCACTTACCGCAATTCATTAGTTTTGACTTCTTGAAGATTTATTGTGTTTTGTTTGAAACATATTCTATTTCTTCATTTTCCTTGAGTCTTTGTGTTGGTTTCTTTAAGTTTGATAAAACAACCACCTCTCCTAATCTTAACATGGCCTTTTGTATGAGATGATCCTTGCTAATCAGCCTGGTCTGAGATTCTGGGTGCTACTCAAGTTTTTGTTTTGTTTTGTTTTGTTTTTCTTTTCCAAATAGCTGGGTGGTGGTGGTAGTGGTAGTGGTGGTGGTGGTGGTGGTGGTGGTGGTGGTTTTGTTTTTCTTAGTGCCTCAGAGATTCAGGTGTACCAAGTCCCATCATGGCCCTAAAGGTGGAGGAAATGCCCACATGCATATTCAAGTTCTCAAAGAACTACTAATTGCTTGCCTTGTTAGCTCCCATGTCAGACTAACTGAAACCCAACTTTCAGCAGCAGAGAAAGTCAAGATGTGGTAGGTAATCTAGCCTTTATCAGGTAGCAACTGGGAGGTGGGTGTTTTTGGCTACATACTCTGCACTGAGCCAGAGTGAACAGATACTGGAAGTGCTTGTGCTGAACCCTATCAGCTCCTAAAGCTAAGTGACTTCGGATCCAATCCAGCCAGTGGCAGCCATAGTAGCTGGGGCACTGGATGTATGAACAAACTCCTTTCAGGGAGAAGCTAAAGACTTGCTTTATCACTGGGGTAAGCAAGAAGGAGAAGGCACACAAGTTCCCACATGTCCACTCAGGTTCCTGGAAGATTAAAAAGAAGCCTCACCCTTTGCCAGCAGTATGCAGTCAAACTCTGCAGGAAGAAATCTGGAGCCTTCATTTTTTTTCCTATTCCCTCTGTGCTGAGATTAGGGGGATAGCCATAGGAAGTGCTCAAATGCCCATTTAAAAACGAGTTATTGTTTAATGTGGTTCTGTTAGACTGATAAATCGTGAGCCTTGTTGGCTCTCTGAGCTCTCTCTCTGATTTGGGAGCCCATCCCTCAGGTGGCAGTCATAAATATAGGGGTGCCAGATATGTGGACAAGCTCCTTCCAGAGAGAAGCTGGAGATTCTATTTTAATACTGGAGCAAGCTATAAGGAGAAAATCAGGGAAGTGCCCACAAGCCTTTTCAGTTTCCTGGAAGGATCCAGCCAACTCCCACATGCAGGTTGTTCAAAAGCCTAATCCAAGGCAGCAGCTGACAAAATATGCAATCAAACTTCTTCCAGGGAGAAACTAGAAGCCTTGAGGTTTTTCCAAGCCTGAGGGGTGGGAGGATACTCCTGGGAGGTGCTCATGTACCTGTTAAAAAACTACCTCTTCTTTTAATGTGATCTGGGGGACTCATGAATGCTGAGCCCTAATGACTCTCTGAGCTAGCTAATTTAGGAGCCAGTCACTTGGGGTGCAAGCCATAACAGTTCGAGTGTAGAAATATGGTCCAAACCATTCACTCCCCAGGGAGAAACTGGAAGTTTGGGGTTCCCTCCCAATTGTAAGGCACTATGCTGAAAGGTGGCATTTGTGGCACAAGTGCATCTCCACTTTTTCTACCCATTTCTCTGTGTATTTTCTGTAACTTACTATGTAGGAATCATTCAACTAGTCTCTGGATTTCTCTTAGAGGGAATTGATGCATGTGAAGCCATATACTTGGTGTGTCTATGGATGGAGGGAAAATCAGGAGCCCCTATTCTTCCACCCTGTTCCTGCTATCTGAGTTTTTAATTTTAACTGTTTTAAATTTAAGTAACCACATGTAGCTAGTGCCTACCACATTGGACAGTGCAGTTCTATACTGGCTTTATCTATTGTTATGTATGATAATATTCAAGTTCAGAATAAGGATTCTAACATATTGTCAAATTTCAAAGAACAAATATATTTTGGGGGTGCCTGGCTAGTTCAGTCGGTAGAGCATGTGACTCTTGATCTTGGGGTCACAAGTTTAAGCCCTATATTAGCTGTAGAGCTTACTTTAAAAAAAGAAAAAAAAAGAAAAGGTATATTTACCTAAAATTATGTTATTAACTGAAAAACCCAGACTAACATTTTTTTAAAGATTTTCAAATGCATATAATCAAATAAGGAAAGCTGCCTAGGTGACTTATGGTATGTGCCTTCAGCAAGCTACTCATTATTCTAAGGCTCATTTTTCATTATCTTGAGAGGTTGAAAGAATTCAAACATTACAAAAATGTTATAATGACTAAATGAGATAATGTGTATATATGACGCACCGGGCAGAACTCCAGGCACAAAATAGGTATTAGATAAATTTCTCAATTCTCAACTAAAGTATATTAGTTATACAAAGTTTTATCACACACACAAAAAGTTCCTCTTTTCATTTAAATGCATTTTAATCAAAGAGATGAAGAAGAGAATTTAGCACAATATAATTTTTTTCTTTTATTAACTATAACTGCAGAAATCACAGTTAATAACAACTCCAAGTTTTTAAATGAGAGACCATGGATGTGTTCTGCTTTGTTAATCATCAAGTTCTTGTGTTTAGAACTGTTACTGCTCTATATTAGTCATTCAGTAACAATTGTTGAGTAAAGAAGGCATAAACAAATGTGTAATCATACTCTTTTAAGTTCTTTAGATTTCACAGTTTCAAAGTCACAGTAATGATTAAAAGTACAGAATACAGCTTTAGTTATTCTCCCTCCTTACTCATAACCAGTCTCTCTTAATTTTGTCACTTTCTCTTTCAAAATGCCTTTCATTTTCATTCTTCCTCTCAACTAGTTAATGCCATTTCTCTACCCTGATGACCCACCCAAATAAATGCATTAACTTCTAGCTGCCAGCCTCAATCCTAGAATTGCACCATTGATGCTATCCTCTAGAGCAGCAATCCATCCTGGGGTGGGTGGCAATAAGGTCACTGGTATAGGGTCAGCAGGAATGATTACTTGGAAAGAGGGACCAATGTTTGTAAATATTTTAGATGCAAACACCGTAAGTATATACTTATGAAAGATATTCGTATCTGAAGGCAATAGGGGAGCAGTGTCTTAGCGCTGTTTTAAAATATAAATAAACATAATTACATACACACACACACACACACACATATAAATGTAAAATAGAGGTGTCACTCTTACTTGCTTACATTCACATTTTCTCTCAAGAAAAGAAAAAGAAACCAAGTTGCTGCTCCAGCACAGGAGTAAGTTCAAGTCCAAACTTTTCTTTTCTCTGCTACAGAAGACATAGGAGGGGATGTACCTCTTTTGAAAAACGTTCACATTAGATTTCACAGTGGAAAACATAAATGCTTTTGTGTCTGGGGCACCTGGGTGGCTCATTGGTTAAATGACCAACTCTTGGTTTCAGGTTGTGATCTCAGGGCCATGGGATCAATCCCTGTGTCAGGCTCCTTGGAGTCAGCTTGTCCCTCTCCCTCTGTTCCTCTCTCTCTCTCTCTCTCTCTCTCTCTCTCATAAATAAATAAAATCTTTAAAATAAAATAAAATATATTCACCACTTCTTAATGAACTGCTTTTATCATAGCATTCTTCAGATTAAGAACCAAATATTTTCTATTTCTCACTGTGTTAATTTTATCTCATTTTCACTTTGAAAGTTGTCAGTATACTAGTCCCCCTCTGACTTTCATAGCCTTACTTTCTAACAGCCTAACAAAACTCATCATTCATAGTAGGCAAACCTATCCCTCATTAACTAATACATAAACACTGATCATTCTGGATTTTAAAACTTGAATAAAATATTTCTAGTCAGCTATATTCCTCTAACAATTTAAAACCTATCAATGAAGTCCTTCTACTGCCACCCAGTTCCACATGCAGCCCTCCCTGTACTTGACCTCTTCTGAGGTTTACTGAACATTCAGAATCATGTACAGTTTACTTCTGTTCCATGAGTTTCAGTTAATCACCCTTATTAAGGTGGAGGATGTGTGGCATCTAGAGCCTTAAATTATATTTTCCCTGAACTTTTCCTCTTTTCTACGTTTCCACACTTGCTCAGTTTACAACTGGGGTTATTTTTTAATCCAATTTCTTATATTACTCGGCTCCTTTTTTTTTCTTAAATCAAATAGGCAAAGACTGTTTTCCTAATAGTGGTTATTTGTGGGAATGAATAAAGTTATTTCAAAACACTTTATATATGAATATACAAACGGTCTACCAACAAATGAAAATAATAACCTTTATGCCTTGGTTCTAAGCTAAAGAATTATACCCATGGAAAAGCTGAAAGATTTCAGTTAAATGAAACAATCCATGTGTTTAACACATAATAGGTTCTTAGTACATGATTGTTGAATGTTAAATCATGCAAGACTATCCATAATGCAACACAGCATGCATACAAAATCATCATAACTGAAAAGAGATGAATCTGTAATTTTAATCTTAAAAAGTGTTTCCTCTAGGTAGGATAATAGAGGCCATGTAAATCTCAGTATCTCCACTCATATTCTAAAAGTCATTTAGATCAGAAAAGAAAACCACTCTTCACCTAGAGTTGCATGTAAGTGGGAGATTAAAAATACCAAACACTTCAAATGATGTTCAAGCAGGGGTAAAATACCCTAACAAGAATGGTCAGCTCAAGTATATGCCAAAACAGAGTATGTGGGGAAAAAAGAGAGGGAAACAAGCCTAACAGTTGGAACACAGACTCATTCTGACAAAGAGAGATTCTTAGAATTCATAAGACCATGTCAGAAACTTGATGGAGGACAGCATTAGCTTATTCTGGAACAGAAAGACAGGGCTTTAAGGGACACAGGGCAAGAGGTGATCTGGGACTGTCAGTCTTGTAAGCATCACTTCTAGGAAAAATAGAGGTAACCTGAGAAATAAAGTCTCCCTGAATATCTGGAAAAGAAAGAATAAATATTCACATATGTATGCATGTTTATTACCTTGAATCTGAAATCCAAAATATCAGAACTAAACTGGATCTTAAAAAGGAAGTCACGGGGCACCTGGGTGGCTCAGTCAGCTGAACCTCTGACTCTTGATTTCGGCTCTGGTCATGATCTCAGGGTCTAAGATCGAGCCCTGCATAGTGGAATCTGCTTAAGATTCTCTTTCTCCTTCTACCCCTCCCCCCATCCCTGCTTGTATTCTTTCTCTCTCTCTCTTAAAAAAAAAAAAAAAAAAAGAAAGTCATGATATGAGTAGACTGAATTTAGGTAGGAAACTGAAAACATATCTCAGAAATGAAGACTAAGTCCATGGTTCCCAAAAAAGGTATATTTGACTTAAACTATAACAAAGAACACTTAGTAACAGCTGAGAAAGATTAGAGAGAAAATGATAGACTTAAATTAGTTGATATATGTATAATTTGTTTCCTTGAAGAAAAGAAAAAACAGAGAACTGATATTTAAAACCATAATCTAAGAATTTTTCTAGAAATACAAAAAGCTCTAATTTAGCATTTTAAGTATCCTAAATATTACTGGAAAAATTCATCCAGAAAGTCTAACTCTGAGACATATTCTAATAGAAAAATTAGATTGTAAAAATAAAGAAAAAAACCTGGGCTATTCAGTAAAACAGTAAAACACTTTATAAAGAGATGAGGCATTATTTCTCTATACTCTATACTGAGAGTGAGAAGCAGGGTCCCCGCTGAGCAGGGAGCCCGAAGCTGAGCTCGACCCCGGGACCCTGAGATCATGACCGGAGCTGAAGGCAGACGGTTAACCAGCTGAGCCACCCAGGCACTCCCCAAAACATGTTTAAACATTCAAGAATTCAGGGAATGCTGGACTCAAGTGCTTCCTGAGGAATCTACTGGAAACTTATTTCATGTATTCCAAAGACAACTGGGAAGAGCCCGGAAAAAGAGCATTTATTGTGCTAATTTCATATTTCTGATCAAAATATAGGTGGGAATAAGGTATATGTAATAATATATAATTATTAAATGTCCTGACAAAATAGAAATATTTCAATTACAATAACAACAAAGAGAGAAAAAGCTAAATTGGCATGATCTCATTGATTATTGCTTTGAACTTCGAACTTTCCTTTACAGGCTTGTTTTTGGTAGTTGTATAGGCAGAATAATTCTAAAATTATCATGTGTGTATTGCAGGAAAGTCTACATAAGAAAATATTGATATTCTTGGAAATCAGAGTTATCACTGTTGGAAAGGGAAGTACAAATCAGAGGAACGCTGAGAAAAATCCTGGAGTAGAATATGAATTGGAGGTCTGAGTATGATCTCATAATTAGAAAAAAAATCCCACAAAGACGGTGTGTGTGTGTGTGTGTGTGTGTGTGTGTTAGCTCGCTCTAGCCTTAAAAGAATCTAAAAGTAATGACACTCCACTAGCAATTAACATACTTAGTGCCCAGTTCTTGGCTTCTAAACGGAATCAGGTAACTTTAGAGAAATGCTGATTTCAAGTCTGGGGAGTAGAAGTACAAACTAAAAATGGAATATATTCTAGGGCCAGAAAATCAAAGAACTTCTTAATGACTAGTGGGAATGTGTCAGAAAATCAAAGGAGCTAGCTTTGCCCAACTGAGCAAATTTGGGTCAAGTTTTTTCTAACTTTATATTGATGTATGACACACAAACAGAAAAATACCAACTTAAAAATAAGGGCATTATCTGGTGAATTTTCATTGTAAGAACACACTCTTTTAACCAGACCCAAATCAAGAAACAGAACATTATTAAAACATTAGAAGCCACATTCAAACATCATCAAAAGCCACCACTCTCCTGACTTCTAAAAGCATAGATATTTTTGTCTATTTTGTAACTTATGGAATCATACAGAATATACTCTTTTGTGTCATACTTACTTTAATCGGTATTATTTTTGTGAGATTCACCCATATTGTTGTGTATTGGAAATTATTCATTCTGACTGTTGTATAGTATTCAACTATAAGTACATACCACAATTTAAATTTTGGATGAATTGACTATAAAAAAATTATAAGACACTGTATTTTTTTAAATCCCTAAGTCTCTACTGACTAAAAAGTGCAGATGGGAGGAAGAGCTATTATTTACATTATAATACAAGCAAATAAATGTAAAAAGAATGAAAGAATGAGTAATCATCAAAATAATCATCTCTTCAAACAAGGATCATAAATGAATCTAAAATCATTGGCTCAAATGTTAATGGATAACAGGTTATTCACCTAGTTTAAAAGTATTAGCCTCGTATCACTTGATAATAACAAAGGGTACGTGGCAACCTTATAATGGAGAGATTGTGCAAGGATCAAACCCAGAATTATAAATAATGTGCTTCATGATTCCATGCAATATCACATATATAGTATCCTTGCCAAAGATTTAGACCGATATCTAAGTATGACGAATCAATCAGAAAAATCCAGATTATAAGGCATTATATACGACAGCTAGCCTAGACATTTAAAAATTCAATGTCATGAAAGAAGACGCATGGGTGGCTCAGTTGGTTGAGCGACTGCCTTCAGCTCAGGTCATGATCCCAGAGTCTCAGGATCCAGTCCCACATCAGGCTCCCTGCTCAGCAGGGTGTCTGCTCTCCCTCTGACCCTCTCCCCTCTCATGCTCTCTCTCACTCATTCTCTTTCTCTTAAACACATAAATAACATCTTTAAAAAAATTATCAATGTCATGAAAGAAAAGAAAAAGTAGGTTTTTGGTTGCTGTTCTAGATTTAAAAAGACGTAACAACTAAGTGCAACTTTGTGATCCTTGATTGGATCTTAGAACAAAAGCAACAAAAACTCAAGGAAAACTGGGACATTAGGGACATTTAAATATGGAGTTTTTATTAGATAAGATTATTTTATTAATGTTGAACTTCTTGGGTGTGATAGTGGTATTATATACAAGAATGTCTTAGGTTTTAGAAAATATTTACAGGGGGAGTTTCAGAATCTGCAACTTCCATTTTTTTTTTTTTTAATGTAACAGAGGAAAAGAAAGAAAAAAACAAATGTGGCTGTTGAGAATTGGTGAATTCAAATAAAGATATTTGGTATTCATTTGTACTATTGTTTTAATTTTTCTGTAGATTTAAGAGATGAGAACAAAAGGAATATATAAAACACATTTATCTTCAAATTTTCAAAGATTCAAGATGGTTTTTAAAATTCAATATGGTAAAAAATAAAATGAACTACCAATTAACATCTTCTTTTCATAATTTAACCATGTAAATCCAAAACATCTGTTTATCCAATCTCTGAATCTCAATTATAATTTTAATTGATTTACCAGTTAGTATATATCCATTGTAGAATAAATATATGGCTATCTCATGAGTTTTACAATATTTAAAATAATCTTAAATTTTTATTTTATATTGATCATATTTTGTTCCTTATACATCACAAATTGATAAGCCACTATCATTCATGAAAAATATGGTTCTGGTTAGATAGTGTTTTCAAAAAAAATTTCTTTTTTTTTAAGCTTGGTCAAATAGCAAAACAAATCAAATAAGACTCCATGACAACTTTAAACTTATATTTCATTAGCTCTACTCAAATATCACTAAATATGATATTAGCTTTTTGTCAAGAAATAAAAAAAATAAAATTTATTTTATAAAACCAATCCCTCCTCTGCCCCCCAAGAAAAATCCACCAATACTGATTTTGAAAAAAGGCAAACAAATCTTTTAAGAATCACTAATTGAATTATTTTAGCAAACTTTGTTAAAAAAAACAAAAAGCATCTTAGAAGTGTTCTAGAACTTGAAATGCTAGAAACTACAATTCATAGTCTTTATGTGACTAGCAATAAACTATGTCTAACTTAAAAAATAAATAAGAAAGTAAAATGTAATATTTAATTCCTATTGATAATTCCCTATGAGATTAAAAAAGACACTTTTACCTGACACTGAGGAGCCTAATGTTCAATGGGTTATTTGAAATTTAGTATGGAGACACTAATAACTTTATAAACTTGCCTGTATATATATTTTTTCTTTTAAAGGCAAATGCAACTTATATAAATCCCTATATAGATATTATAATAATAGATATTGCATATTGTCATCCTGATAAAGATTTCGTTATTGTAAATTTAAACATCAAAAATATAAAAAATACCATCTGAAGAATATGTCACTCTAAAGTATGCCACTTTGGCACAAGGGTTATTTTGAGCTACTGACACTTAAAAAACAGCAGGTACAAGAAGGGCATTCTGACCTGCTTTTTTCTTTCAAAAAGCAGAATATAAAACTCCTATTTGAAAGATGCCCTTCCTATACCAGAAGGGAAGAAACATTCTTATCACCAGAGACAGAGTCCAGGCCAAAAGAATTCTGTACAAATAGACCTAGTTAAATTAATTAGTATTTTCCTTTAGTCTTATGTATTTTACTTACTTTTCCACAACTGCCTCTGTTCTTTTCAACCTAGTGTAAAAGCATTTTGGTAGTCATTTTCTTATTTGACCTTCCATGTCATATAAAATGTATATTTTATATAAACTGTAATGCTTTTTATTAATTTTATTAATATTTTTATTAATTTTATTAATTTTTTAATATTTTAAATAAACTGTATGCTTTTCTCCTATTAATCTGTTTTATGTCAATTTAATGTAATTCTCAAGCTCTTAGGGTCCAGGAGACCCTAGTAGAGGTAAAGTGCTGCCTCTCCTACACATTGCTACTACACACAACAGAGAAATCTTCAAATCTTAATATTTGTCATATATTTTTTTGACAAAATTTACCCTTCCAAATCACATGTAGACTTGCTGTCAGTATTAACAGATAAGCCCAGACCATTTTGTTTTTCTTGTGAAATGTTTATTTGAGAATATGCATAAAATTGATACTTCATATTTATTTTCTATTATTATGAATTTATCCTATATGATATACATTTTTAGTCTCTCTAAAAGTTAGGGACAGGAAAGACCCCTCTAAGGTCTTAAGCAATACTTTCACTACATCAATAAATAATATTTTGAAAATTACTCAATTTGATGAAATTATGATTAAGTTCTATCCATTAGCATTCCCCCTCAGAGAATGAAGAAAAATTACTGATTAATGGTCTATATTTGACTCTTTACAGAGACCCAGGCTACCTACCCTATTCATGAAAATTAAAAAGTATATATTTATTTAACTTCTTTTGGAAGGACGTGTGAATAATATAAGACCATAAAAGCTTTCTATTTTACCAACCAGGAATAACTTTTCTTTAGATAATCTAATAGGATAATTTCCTGAAAGCCCCAATTCTTTAAACTCTGACATAGTTAGAAATGTTAGTCTCCAAATAGAAATATTTGCCTTTATTTTATATTATTTCCAAATATCCACATTATTTCCTTGACTTTAAAAATTAATTATTTACTTTTTGTTTTGCCTTGACACCAAGCAGGCACTAAAAATTAATTATTTACTTTTTTTTCCTTGCCTTAAAGTAGCAGTGACATTACAGTAAAACAGTAAATGAGACCAGTTAATTAGTCTAAGACTGGAAAAAGAGTGAACTCAAAGTAGCCACTGTTCAAATAAGAGAAAATATTTAGTAATTAGGAGATACATGAAGTGTCCTCCACAAAAATTTATTCTTTTTTCCATTACAAAATGGATATATAACAAATTATGTAGCTTCTCTCTACCTTCCCAAACATTCGCTTTAAAGGGACTGGTGCTATTTCTATTAGTTCTAGGCACTCCATTAATTTCTAGTCTTCCTAAACTGGAGTATTGCCATTTCTTTTTTTTTTTTTTTTAATTCACAGTAGTTGGCACTATGATTTAATTAGAGCATACTGAGTATTAAAAGAATATGATAAATAAAAAAATAAGGTTGCTTATACAGCATATAAGTAACCATTTCCTGCTTTTGCTTTATATATACATTTGTTATTATGGGAGGGTAATTAGAAGCTGTGGAGTCTCCTCTCCTCCAAGTTACAAATGTCTATATCACAAAACATGACTTCAAGTTTCAATTACAGTCAATCATAATTACTTTATCATATTCCAATTCTACCACAGATACTGGTATTGGATCAAGCTAAAACAACCCTGCATTCTAATAGAAAGTAAAATTGTTCTCTTTAAAAAGTTATGTAACTTGTAAATTAAAATAAGCATGAACAAGCAAGAAATATTCTTATCTCTTAATGAAGACTGAAATTTAAATTTTTTTGGTATAATTCAAAGTTGCACTATTAAAGTTTTATACTATGACTTAAAGTTTGCTATCTACCGTATAATTAAAGCAAACATAAATTAATATGAAGCTTTCTTTAATATGTTGTAGAAAGTGAAACAGTATTTTTTTCAACTATGAAGAATTTCCCAAACTTTGGTGATAAAGAGATAAAGTGTATGTTGTTTTGTTCTAGGATAGCAAAGATCATTAACTTTCCACTGTTTCTGTTCCCAGCCATTGGGTTGAAGTATTCCTGAAAAGCCACAGTCCAGGAAAGGGATTTCATTTCTGAATCATAACTGCATCTAAGTAGGGCCATTTGACTAGTTTTTGTAATGCGATATGAGTGGAAGTGATATGCATCATTCACTTGTAGTTTAAATTAATTAAAAAGATAATGTGACTTTTCCATTGTTCTCTCATATTTAGGCTAAATACAAGAAGCTTTGATACCCTCAAGAGAGTCACAACCATAAGAATGAAAGTGTATAGGGTCCCTGAATCTCTATGTAGAGGACATAGATCAACTGGCCAAGAACACCCGCATTTTATTGTCACAAACTTCTAATTTGTAAATCCCTTAAAATTGAGGGTTATGTTTCTATAGCAGTTAATGATACTCAGACTGATATATTCAGTGCTCAGCAGGGTAGAGGGGATGGGATATTGAATGGGAAGCTTTTTCTGATTTCTGGGGAAACTTGGTGTTCCCAGTGAAAAATGCATTTGGAACTCTCCATAAAAGGTCCAGGTTAAGGCAATAGAAATACAGAAAATGCAGTTAATCAGTTACCTTTAAAATGGATATTTAAAACTGGAGTCATGTACCTGGGCTTATAATGGAATTTCTTTAGATACATTTTTAAGAAAAAAGAAAGAAGAGGCCCATACTCCTTGGCATATGTCAAACTGTTTTGACATTCAATCCTTCAAATGTTTGCATTATTAAAAATAGATTATCTAGCAAACAACTCAGTTTTGGAACACTGGTGAAGACAAATAAAATAAAATAAAATAAAATAATAAAATAAATTGCCCTCCTCAAAATCTTTACAAATCTACTTCTTAAAAAATCTAATAGTGAGAGGTTGTTTTGTTTTGTTTTGTTTCCTCACACATTCTTTAGAATGTTCCTCTTATGCAAGAGCTGTAGAGCACAATATGGCTACCAGCCAGACTCCTCACCACAGCCGTTGAGTGGGTTAAGAAGACACCAGAGAGCCGAGATATAAAGGAATTCAAACAACAGGCTATTTCTGGGTAAACATAACTGTAAAGGGCTCCTCTTCTCTCAAACAGTGAGTAGATTCTAAGGTATTAGCAAAGAAGCCCTAGAGCAACTGATGAAATTTATAAAGAAAGAAAAAGTAAATAGGGATAATTTTTAACAGAACCACACTAAATTAGGTAGATAGATGATAGATAGATGATAGATAGATAGATAGATGATAAAGATAGATAGAAGGAGGACAGAAGAAACACCAGAAGATGGGGAAAAGAACCCCAAAAACAAAGGGCTTTACCTGTTTGATGTATTTCAAAAGAAAGAAACAGTTCCTGTTTTGAGGTTTTGATAAAGCTATATATTAAGAGTAAACAAATTCTTTCTTTATTTTTCTAGTAGCTTATGAAAATACTAAAGTAGTAAATCATAAATGACGATTTAAATAAAAATAGAACAAATATTAATTAGTTCTACATTTTAAGTATTGGGAAGTCAAACTGCATTTAAACATGAGTATATTATTCTCTCCTAAAACCTTTTTGGCACTGTTCTTTAAGGTTTATGGCACAGAAGGAGAGCTATCACTCCCTTCCTTCAATCCTTTCCACAGTAATAGTCTTAATGTGTCCAAATAAAAAACAAACACTCCAAGTTCACTATCATCACTGCCACCCCATTTTGAAAACCTTACTTTTGGGAAGGGGAGTATTCATATCACACTTGTAATGAAGGTATTTTTTGGTATCCGAATTATTTCAAAAGTAAATTATAAAATAGGATTTCTAAAAATATATTCAGCTCTTTGAATATTATAATACATCAAAGGATTACATTTATTTATATGTATAAATTTAGGAATATTTATTTTTAGCAAGACATGTCATTACTTTGTAAAGACCCAGACATCATATTTTACAAAAAAATTCATTAAACGTTGATTTTTTTCGTTTTAGTCCATAACAGAGATATGATTCAGATATATGAAAATTTACATGCACAAATAACCAATTTCTATGTCTGAAGATAGACTTTTAAACAAAATCAGGATTTTGTTTTTGTTTTTGTTTTGTTTTGTTTTGTTTTGTTTTTTACAATTTCAAATGAAACGAATCTCTTTGTTGGAAAGTCTGCATAAAGCATGTAAAATTTAAGTAATTTCTATTCCTCTACCCAAGATCTTCATCACAGAAAGTTTCAACAGCTGTTATCACTATTTGAGAAGAAAAATTCATTTAGAATGACTACTGTTTTTCATCCATATACACAATAAGGATGTGAATATCACATATAGTAATTTAGCTTTCTTTTAAATAGTTTTCCAAAATTGAAAAAAGAGAGAGTGAAAGAGAGAGAAAGCTGGGATAAAACAAAAACAATAAGAAAAAACACCTACTTTGCAATTGTCCTGGCTAATAGACCAACTCTTTCATAATTATGATTGCAGAGATAAAATAAGGAACTTAAAATTATTATTGTTAAAAAAAATTTATAAATATAAAACCTTATCTGATAACTCTAGAACTATAATATAGCTCAAATTGGCTAAAACAAAATTTTAAAAAGAATATAAGTTTTATATTTTTTTCTTTTTTATCATAAAGGCAATATATGAATAATGGCTATTATATTAAAAGTTCAAATCTAAGTTATAGATTAAGAAGAGTGGTCTCAGTCTATTTCTGCCCCATTCTGCTTTCTAATTCCTACAGTACTACTTTAAAAAAAAATTATTTATTTGTTTTAGAGAGCTTGAATAGGACCAGGGGATGGGCAGAGGGAGAGAACACCCAAGCAGACTCCCCACTGAGCACAGAGTCAGATGCGGGCCTCTATCGCGGGATGCATGAGATCATAAGCTGAAACCAAGAGTTGGACACTCCACCAACTCAGCCACCCAGACACCCCCGCTATTACTTTTAATAGCTTGGTGACATGCATTTTACATTTTTCTGTATTGACATCTCTCTCAGATAGATAGATAAATAGATAGATGATAGATATAGATAGATAGATAGATAGATAGATAGATAGATAGATAGATGTATAGATATTTACCTTTTAAGAAACTACATTTATTAGATGCTTCTATTTCTTAAATATCCTACACTTTCCCCTCCTTCAGTTGATAACTTCACTTTATGCTTCATTGAAAAAACAGAATTAGACTAGAAATTCCCTCAAATTCCAACTACTAAAACTGCAAACTTGTCCATATTCTCCACTTGACTTCTGGTGCATTGAGGAAAGTCTCCACGTTCTTATCAAGGGTCAAGTCTTCCTCTGAGCTCTGGATTCTCACCTCAGATTCTGTCTCAGTCATTTTTGTGTCATCAGTGCCTCAACAGCTTTAGGCAAAGAAAATGTACCCAATAATGTCTGAAAGTATAAATTTGTGAAATAGAGTGAACTAGCAAGTGAATAAAAACTATATATACTTACATAAATATCATTATGCTGCATATTATCCTATAACAAATAAATGTGTAAGCAACAAAGATTAATAATAATATGAAAATATCATCAATCTTCATAAAAAACAGAATAATTAGAATTAAAACAGATGATGAGATATTTTGTTTTGTTTTGTTTTGTTTTGTTTTGTTTATTAGGGGAGAGCCCATCCAAAACAGAAAAATTAAAAAGTTTAATAGGTTCCAATACTGGTAAGGCTTTGAAGAAATAGTTATTTTCATACACTGCTGGTTGAAGCAATAATTTGTTATGGCATTTTTGACTAAAATTTTGGCAAATCCATAAATAAGTTAAATGTGCATGAGTATGACAACAGTAAGAGCTCTAGGGATTTCTTCTATAGATAATCTTGATCATCAATTCATGAATAAAGGTATACATTTAAGGTGATTATATCATGGTGTATCCACACTATGAAATACAAGACAAAAATTATGAAAATTATTTGTTCTCCTTTTGAGTTAAGATGGTAGACTGAACAAACTGAAACAAAATATAATTTTTGAGCAATTTTTTTTTTAAGAGAGTGTGGTACGAGGGGCAAAGGGACTCTCCATGCCCAGCAGGCTCCACGCCCAGCACTGAGCCCCACACAGCACTCCATCTCATGGCACTGAGATCATGAACTGAGTTGAAATCAAGAGTCAGACACTTAACCCACTGAGCCACCGAGGCCCCCCACAGCTAACACTTTAAAAACTTAAAGAAATTAAATTTCCATACTGGACTGTTCCTTTGAAAGATATGGTGGTTACGACAATGAATCTGGAGAGAAAAAAATCTCAGCATGGTACTAAGGTTTAAATTGACAACATTTAGAACTATAAAACAAGATTAAAATGCTTAATGGATGTCAATATAAAAACAAAGCAGAGAAATTAATTATGGCTTTAGAAAGAAAATAAGTATTATCCTTGATGGTATAAAAGTAAAGGTATTAATGAAACCACACAGAAAAAGGGGAAGGGAGGTAGAGATATGACTATCTTATGACAGAAAAAAACAAATATAGGTTTAATATATTATTAAAATTTCTTTGACACATAGATCAATGGAACAGGATAGAAAATCCAGAAATACGGCCAATTAATCTTCAACAAAGCAGGAAAGAATATCCAATTGGAAAAAGACAGTCTCTTCAAATAGTGTTGGAAAAACTGGACAGCAACAGCAAAAGAATGAAATTGGACCACTTTTTTATACCACACACAAAAATGAATTCAAAATGAATTAAAGACCGGGGCACCTGGTTGGTTGGTCAGTTAAGTGTCTGCCTTTCTCTCAGGTCATGGTCATGGGATCCTGGGATCGAGCCCCCGCGTCAGGCTCTCTGCTTGTGCTCTTGCTCTCTCTCTCTCTCTCTCTCTCTCTAATAATAAATAAGTAAATAAAATAAAAAATAAAATCTTAAAAAAAAAAGGATTAAAGACCTAATGTGAGGCCTGAAACTATAAAAATCTAGAAAGGAGCACAGCAGTAATTTCTCTGACATTGGCATAGCAACTTTTTTTTTTATATATCTCTTCTGAGGCAAGGGAAACAAAAGCAAAAATATTACCTATTGGGACTTCATCAAAATAAAAAGCTTCTGCACAGCGAATAAAACAATCAACAAAACTAAAAGTCAACCTACTGAATGGGAAAAGATATTTGCAAATGACATATCCCATAAAGGGTTAGTATCCAAAATATATAAAGAACTTATAAAGCTCAACATCCAAAACATAAATAATCCAGGGGCGTCTGGGTGGCTCAGTCAGTTAAGCATCCAGTTCTTAATTTTGGCTCAGGTCATGATCAGGGCCATGAGATTGAGCCCTGCATTGGGCTCCACTCAGCATAGAGTCTGCTTCAGATTCTCTCTCTCCCTCTGCCCTCCCCCCACTGCTCGCACACACACGCTCTCTTTCTCAGGGAGAAAAAAGTTAAACATAGAACTACCCTATGATCCAGTAATCACATGACTAGGTATTTACCCAAAGAAAACAAAAACACTAATTTGAAAAGATATATACACCCCTATGTTTATAGCACCATTATTTACAATAGCCGAGATATGGGAGAGCCCAAGTGTCTATCCAAAAATCAATGATAAAGAAGATGTGTTTTTGTATAGAAAATGGAATATTACTGAGCCATAAAAACAAATGAAATCTTGCTATCCGCAATGACATGGATGGAGCTAGAGCATTATGCTAAGCAAAATAAGTCAGACAAATACCGTAGGACTTCACTCATAAATGGAATTTAAGAAACAAAACAGATGAGCAATGTGGGAAAAAGAAAGAGAGAGAGAGGCAAACCAAGAACCAGACTCTTAACTACAGAGAGTAAACCGGTGGTTATAAGAGGGAAAGTTGGTAGGGTACAGGTTAAACAGGTGATGGGGATTAAGGAGTGTACGTATCATGATGAGCACCAGGTGATTAACATAAAAGTGTAACAAAAAGTTTTAAGGTAACTTATAGAAGAGTTAAAATAATAAATTTACTATCAAAAAACTTCTGAGGATGAGAAAAGGGAAGAAGTGGGGTAAGAGGGCTACAGCTTCAGGTTTTAGATAGGGATTCACCCTAGGGGCAACCCGAATAGGAATATTATTTGGGCTTATGATATTAACTACCAGAAAAAACTAAAATAAGAAATGATTGTGAGTGTTTGCCTCTGGGAAGTGGGCATGGTGGTTATGAAAAAAAAAAAACTGTTCTTTTTCATTTTAAATCTAAGGTATTAATTTCTTTTATCATGTGCAGACATTCTCTGATTCAAAACAAAGAATGAGATAGACCTACACTTAAAGGCATGTAAGAATTTTTAAACATATAATTAAGTGGAAAAAAACATTAACTACATTTGTATCTCTCATATAAGCTTTCTTGTTGGTCCTACTAAAAATATACTTCAAATATATAATTAATAACAAAGTTAATAGTGAATTATTAAAAAGTCAAATCACACGGGACTTAGCCTACCAACTATGACACAAAGTTAATATCTTACAAGGTTAATTTATTAAAGAATAGAATATATATATGGAGAACTCTAGGAAAATATTACACATGATTATTTCAACAGGTTTTTTTAATTGCTCAAGCTACATTACAAATATCAAGCAACATAAATCATAAATATTGCTGACTATAGAATTTATAGATTCAATGCAAAATAAATGATGCAGGAAACTGGCTTGGGGCAGGGAAGTCAATTTCCTCTCAGTAGCACCCTATCCCATCCCATGCAGACAGATGACCCACAAGGGATTGCAGTCTCTGTACTGGGACATGCTTGGTGCAGCGTGAGTGAGAAGTCCTCACTTAGTCATCCACCGTATGTGCCGCATTGCTACCAGCATGGGGCAGGGATACCTGCTGCCTTGCCCTGTCCCCAGATTCTGAAGGATGGGCACCCTAAACCCTTTCTGTATCCACACCAAAGCCTATACCCTTCTTACATTTGTAATGCCTCCACTGAGGATGGAGGGTGATAACCGAATGGATCACTGGATAAAAGTAGAGAAGAGAACTCCAGGTGGTCCAGGATACCAGAGAGCGGAGAACAGGCACCCAGTAGGAGGTGCTATTGAGCACATGATCAGAAGTACATATTCTATAATCTTACTGCAGTTCACTTACAAAACACAATTTCATGGATAAAATCATTAAATATTTCAAGATTGTGATAACAGAGCATCATAACCAAGGATGGGGTCCTTCCGAACAAACACAGGATCTTATGTGGCCTCACTGATCACGGTCCATGAAGTCTACTCTGCTAATAGATTGTTTGCAGGTCAAAGACGGTGAGACACGTGCCCAGACAATAGCTCTTCTAGTTTTGGAGTACCAGAATCTCAGAATTAAGATCACATTCGTAGAAAAAGATTATAATCTAAGTTTTGTAATACCAAAAATAATTTATGGTAATATCAAATACACAGTAAGCATCAAATCCCATTGGCCGCCAGAGACTAAGTGGATTGACTAAAATACTTCATGAACATTGTCCCTAACCTGGCTCTGAAGTAAAGTAGTGGTATGATTTCAGTCTTCTTACATTTGTAATATCTGTTCTGTCTCTTTTCATGTGATTTAACCAGGGGATTCTTCTGTGTCTACTTGAAGAAAAGGTATATTCTGTTTTTCTTGGATGGAATGTTTTATACATACCTTTTAGAATCATGCATTCTGAAATATGTGTCAAGTAAAATATGTTCTTGTTGAAAAAAATAATAATTTTAATTGAGGGTACTCTTTTAAAATAAAGCATATCAGAGGGGAGGTGTATGGAGGAGATGGGTGAAATAGGTGAAGAGGATTAACAGTACATTCATCATCATGAGCACTCAGTAATGTTGTCCAGAATAGTTGAATCACTATATTGCACACCTGAAACTAATATAACACTGTATGTTAACTACACTGGAGTTGAAACAAGAATTTAACAATTTTTTAATAATAAATAAATAAATAAATAAATAAATAAATAAATAATATTTGTCAAGTTTAATAGTGTCACTAAGTGTTCAATGATCGCCCTGGCCAGTCTCAAACTGAACAGGCAAACTGGGAGAACCATTTTTCGTATGATTTTCAGAAAGACATATTTATAGGTCAACGGCATGCAATTATTTGTTCAAATGCTGTTTGTGTTTATAACAGCACCATAAGAAAACAAAAAGGAACTTAAAGGAGGCATGGGAATAGTGTTCTTGATATCTTTAATTAGGTGGGGAGAGAAATAGAGGATTTAAAATAAAGATGTAATTCACTAGTTTGGTAGAGCTAAAAAAAAACCTATTAAATAGTAATTTAAAATTATGTCAAGCTTTTTCAAAGTTACTACTCAATTTTTCCCACCAGAAAGCATATGTGAGTGACTCAGAGGAAGAGGTTAAATATTAAAAATGATGATGATGAAGCAAATTCTCTAAGCCCACAGTTACTCAGAATTGATGAAAAAGAAAACTAACAAAATATAAGCACCAATAAAAAAAATATTTTTTTACTAAACTTGAGTTGAAATTTATCCTGTCTACATGAACATGTAACAGGAAGAAAACTGACCACTTGTAATCAACAACCAAATTGCTTTTCACTTTCAAATTTTAGGTTTAATTGCTTATGTTTAGTATTTGGAATAAGAGGAGTCCTATCTAAACATTACTTCTTTAAAAAGGTACAATTAATATGGTCAAGAGGCAAGGTAATTCTATTTTATGACAAGACAATTAGATCTAAGAAATATTAAAAATCTAAAGAATGTATGATAAGACACATTAGAAAGTTATATCCCAAACAAAGTAATTGCTTCAGTAATATTGCAATTGTCTTTCCACATTGTTTTTCCTTTCCTTTTATCCTTTCTTACCAACTTGCTGTACATTATTTTAGAAGACAGACTTCCCCTGTACTTCATAAACTTGTTATCAGACTAATTGTTTAAACCAACTCATGGTGAAATGGCAGCAGCAGATAATGTCTGAGTATATTAATCATCTGTTTGGGATGTCATAACTTGAAGGTACTATGAATGGGAAAATGTGGAATATGGGTAATTTTCCCCAAGTATCTTTGACCCTGTGGAGATTATTGCCCCTAAGCCCACTCCAAGTTCCATGCTCCATAAAGTATTTTAATTTACAAGAGAAAGTACATCATCTTTGCGGTCACACCAACTTGGTGAATAGGAAACCAGCTGAAAAGTGATTCATCAGAAAAAAAAATTACTTGAAAATGTATCTGGATTGATTGATTGGCTCAGACGAAGCAGTTGATAAATTTTACAAGGTCAATGTGTTATGCAGCAGTAGGTAACTCATTATCGTCTCAGGTTAATATGAAGTTTTCATATTAAATATTCAAATTGTTATATGCTTATGAATTGATATTAAAGTTTCATATTAAATATTCAAATTGTTATGTGCTTATGAAATATAATTATATGAAGTATATCAGAATATTGCTTTTAAATTGACAATAATAGCATCCTGGTTCATTTTTTTATTAGTGGAATTTCTTATACAGTATGAACAGACAAGAGATAACAGAAAATTACAATACAGAATCCTAAAGAATGATGATAGGCTCATTCTCTTACCAGAGATGGGCTACCAACGATGGAATTGCTATTGGCATTGGGGCATGGCTAACAGAGTGTGGAGGTGAAATTAAGAATTGTTTAAATAGGGAAAGGAGTATATACTTGATACAGACAATGTAAAGATAGAAGAAATAATGTAAGCTCCTTGTTCTCACTCTATAAGCTACTGACAGTATATTCTTTAAAAAAAAAATACTATGAATGGAGCAGATGACGGAGAAGTGTTAGTATTCTGGTGTTGCGGTTTTGGTAAAACAGCTACTACCAATGCATGATGACCAGTATCTGTAGGACAATCCTATAGTGTGGATCATCAAGTATCACTACAGCCAAGTGGCAGGTATATGACCAGTTGAGGACATACAGGCACAGTGGGTTACCTTTCATTTGAGATCGAATTTGAAGACCTAGGGACAGGAGAAAATTATCTCCATCTCTTCTATTTTCTCAAACTGTAGATATCTTTGTCCAGATGAAAGAATTTAGGACCAATCTAAATCAAGGTAAGAATGGAAAGCTTATGGTAAAACAAAGTAAGGATATGACCATATGTTCTATGGTGTCTAGTAAAGAAGAGTACCTATTGCAAGAAACCACTATTGATGAATATATGCGATGTAGGTTAATGGGTTCCTGTCATTAGCACTACATTTCTGAAAATCAAGGAATAAAGGATGAGTTAATACAATAGAAGAAGATAAATAGACTGGGGGCTTTGTCCCAATTAAAAATAAAAAGAAAATTTCTACAAACTTTCTGAAGAATTTATCCAGGGACATCAAGCCATATATTTAGAAGGTCACCGAGATATGTATATAGCTGGTAATCACAAATGTCTAAGCATAGGATATTGTGTAAACATTCCTACTGTTATGACTAACAATTAGGTATGCTACATCTTTATTAAAAATATTATTAGTATTTTTCACCTCGGAAAGGACATTTACCTTATATTTTTCTCCAAAAAAGCAAATACATTAATGGCATATAAAATAAGTTTACATATTTTAAGAATTATACTCATGACATTTCTGAGATCCTCCACTGCAAATGGATGAGTTATTGCCTTTTGACCTGAATAAAGGCGATCAGTTTATTCTAATCATGTGCAATAGGTAACAGTGATTTTCTTAGACTTTTCATCTTCATAAGTAACTTAGATCTAATAAGGCCTCATTCCATGCACTTTGTAAGCTGAGCGTATTAGTGTAATGCTACTTTGTAATAAAAACCTCCCACTACTCAAATATGCTGCCCTTGGAATTCAAGCCCAGAACCACTAACTTCCAATATATCTAATACACATATGTGTCTGACCACAGTGAAATAATAACATTTAAAATAAGTCAAATTAGGAGCACCTGGATGGCTCAGTCGGTTAAGCGTCTGCCTTTGGCTCAGGTCATGATCCCAGGGTCCTGGGATTGGAGCCCTGAGTCTGCTCAGCAGGGACCCTGTTTCTCCTTCTCCCTCTGCCCCTCCCCCTGCTTGTTCTCTCTCTCTCTTTCTCAAATAAATTAATAAATAATCTTTTAAAAAAATAAAATAAATCAAATTATAATTAAGATTTCTTCATTTAATAACCATAAAAATGCATAGTCTTGTGGGATTTTCCTTCTGACTTCTTTTTTTAAAAGATTTACTTATTTAAGGGGCACCTATGTAGCTCAGTCAGTTAAGCATCTACCTTTGGCTCAGGTCATGATTCTGGGGTCCTGGGATCAAGCCCTGCATCAGGCTCCCACTTCTCCCTCTCCTCCCTGCTCAGGCGTTCTCTCGCTATCCCTCTCTCTCTCTCTCAAATAAATAAATAAAATCTTTAAAAAATGTATTTATTTGAGAGAGATAGAGAGCATGAGCAGGGGGAAGGACAGAAGGACAGGGAGAGGGAAAGAATCTCAAGCAGATCCCTGTTGAGCCCGGAGCACAAGACAGGGCTCAATCTCAGGACCCTGTAACCACGACCTGAGCTGAAATCAAGAGTCAGACACCCAATTGACTGAACCACCCAGGCACCCAGTGAGAGAGTTTTCATCAGACTGCTCTGAGTGCGGAGTCCTGTGCAGGGCTCAGTCTTGTGACTCCCAACCTAAAACCCAGAGTCCGAGACTTAAGTGACTGTACCACCCAGGTGTCCCTCCCTCTAACGTCTTTTTTTTTTTTTTTAAAGATTTTATTTATTTATGTGACAGAGAGACAGCCAGCGAGAGAGGGAACACAGCAGGCGAGTGAGAGAGGAAGAAGCAGGCTCCTAGCGGAGGAGCCCGATGTGGGACTCGATCCCGGAACGCTGGGATCACGCCCTGAGCCGAAGGCAGACGCTTTAACGACTGCGCTACCCAGGCGCCCCCCTCCCTCTAACTTCTAATTTCTGTATATGTCATGCTTTTCCTTTCATCACTTCCCATGCATTCTGCCTTCAGCTTCAAATTATTCAATTTATTAGTGCCAATATTCATAATCGATGCCCTTTTTTCTTTCAGAAGTTGGTTGATATTGTTGAATCACTATTATTTATTGCATGGAAGGGAGGAAGACATAGGCTCTTGTCTGTGTAAAACTGTACCTCTGTTTTGAGTGAAAAGGAAAAGTTGGTCATAATTGGGAATGCCATATTCTGCACAATTCCCTTTGCTTAGCAGGTACAGCTCCTATGTCTCAGGGCTTTGCCAGGGATATTGTATTGTCTCCATCATTTACTACACTCAGGATACTATTATTAAATTTACTATTTCTTTCCGGTGCCAAGAATACATGCATATGAGGCAATTAAATCAAAGGCAGGTTACTGGTTAAAAGAGAATTCTGTTCAGTACTATGAACATATGGTTACATTTGGATGTGCAATCTACCTGAAGTCTAAATGAGATGCTCTTCCACAAAGAAAAGTTAAGTTGTAGCTTTCCGCATAGTTAAATGATATCTCTAAAGATTCTTGTCCAAGCATACCGATCATTACGTATTATCACAAAGCCATATTCACACTTGGTTATATTTGCCATGGGAATCAGTTGAAGCTACCAGAGCACAAATTTTGTATTTCTTTTTATGTGAACATTATCTTCTCAAAACAAACAAACAGAAAACTATGAAAGGATTTAGGTTTGTTTTTCAGCCACAATAAGAAACTCTGGTAAACTATCTGTTAAAAACTGAAGACATGTTTCCTCTTATCACTCTCCTATGTCTGTAATGGATTTTAAAGATTTTGGCAGTATCATGAATTGGAAATCTAATTTACTCTGAAATGAGTGATTTTTAAAATTTATAATGTCCTTCTTCCATTGAGGGTGGGGAGAATTCCCCTAGAAGTTGTATGCACTCTGTCCAATAACTGGTCAAAATTTTCATCTGATCCACTCTCCTGAAGTCCACAGGTACAGAGCTTCCTCAGGAAGAACAGACTATGGCTTACATTAAGTTAAAAAAATAACAATATTGTTATTTCAAAATTATACAAGGTGAATTCCTCTGTATATTCCTTTCAACTCTGTGCCAGCTTCTGATTCAATATGGCAATCTGAGAAGCCAATCTCCTACTTCATCCCTGAGCAAAGGCTAAAGAGGCAGGCATAAGTTGGGAGAAAATACTGAGGTCCTTCTGTCTGGAGGAAGCCTGTGGCCCACTTAAGCAGCATATCAGCACAAAGACTATGCAGTAACTTTTAGGCCATCTGCCTTTCTGGGGCAGACTGAATCACATTTTTTACCAGGGCTAATTCCACTTTCTGTAGCTCTGTGTCTGAGATGATCTGATCTTTAAATGAGAATTTAGGAGGTGCAAAAGGCTTATAAAAAGGAGGAAGGCAGGTGAAAAACTAACAGCAGACAAAATTTCACAAAATTCTGGAAGACAGAAAGGAGACTGAAGAATATCGAGAGATGAAGCAAAGTGTAGAGTTGAGATCAAAGGCTATGTGCAGGGACCAGAACAGAGGATGTTTGCTGGGACAAAACAATGACGGGAATTTTGGATTAGGAAACATGAAGGAGGATGGAGGACAAGAGGGAAAAATGAAGCGGAAAACAGAGTAATGCCTTAAAGGTTGGGTATTTCGTCCCCAATTCTACTTGTGTCTATTGAATACATGCAAAGCCATTTACTGCCAGACAGCTAGAGATATTTGCTTCAGGAAAAAAAAAAAAAAAA
>NW_024423343.1:84955744-84958977 GCF_017311325.1 Ursus maritimus | reverse complement strand
AAAAAAAAAAAAAAAAGTGTAAAACATTTAACCTGAAAAGAAATTAAGAATTTTTTAGTAATTGCATAATCTGGAAAGAACTAGGGAAACCAGTGGGTTAGGGGTACCCCAGAATAGAGCCTATGTCAATATAGTATTTCCAGACTACTGTGCAATGCTCAATATCCTGTCAAAGCTTTCCAATCTATACACTGTGCTCATAAGCATCACAACTCCCATGCAGTTCATAATAATGGAGAAGCAAGGATTACCGAACATGTGAAGAAGACCTGTAGCATGAAAGGGAAAGAGGGAGATAAATCAATAGTAAAACTTACCTCAGGCAAAATGAATATATTCCCAGAAATATCTAAGATGTTGTAGTAATAAGAATGCTATTTTTAAAATTCAATTCTGTAATTATGTCAATGAATATCATCACTCAAACTATTTGTCAGTTCCTCATGTTTCTCCTTCTCACTTTATGTGTTTTTCTACAGAACAGTCATAAAAGAATGGCAAAGTTCTGAAGAAGTAAACACGAGACCCTGGAGTTAGAACAATGATATGTCTGGAAATTATTGTGAGTAGTAAAGAATAGGGCTAATTAGACCTCTGCATATTGTATAGTCTACAAGTTACCGAAGAGCACAGATCATATCTACTGTCTTTATATCTCCAGGGTTTAGCTCAGTGACTATCACACTTTGCATAGTCATTATTATTCCCATGAATATTAACTATTTGTTATTGTGGTGTAAGGAAGGCAAGGCAAACTGAAAATATTCTAGTCTAATAATTAAAGGGTAAACAATCTGTGAATCATAAAACACAAAAGCAGAACACTGTATTAATCCATGAAAAAGTAAAGAAACATAAAACAGAATTCCAAAAATTGGCCTTTTAGTCAGAAATCTACTCATTTCTGTAGCAAACTTTGTTTTACCTCATTAGCCTGACATGCAGTCTTTAGTTAGTGGCACATCTCTATCACCAAATGAGACAGGATACGCCACTTCTCTGTCATGTGAGGATGGCATTATCTCTCCTTCCTACTGATATTTGCACAAGCTGCCTCTACTGGCACATTACCCTTGCCAGTCCTCCATTACCACCCATCTGTCTTTAGGCATCTCTATCCTCTTAGCCTGGCTAACTAACTAAAAGTCATCATTTCTATCTAACTTTAGATGTGAATTTCCTTTGAAAACTTCCTATAGTTCAGGTGCTTACATGGAATTCATAGCACTCACAACACTATTTCAATAGCTTTTTTCTTATAAAATTACTCCATTGCTCTGTGAGCTCCTAGAAGTCAGTGGCCATGTCCCTATCGTTCTGCTGCACTCTGAGGACTTAGCACAGTGGTTGTCATAAAGTAGGTGCTCAATAAATAAATAAAATCAAATATTTTCATTGACTCCTACTAACAAAAAATTTCCTATCAACTAATTACATGTTTCCATTTATGAGTGCATATCACAGCCAACAAAAGTTGGCAAATAGTATAAGGTATGATGTTTTTACCCAGTGGCTTATCTCATGGGTCATGAACTGGCAACTCAACTGTAAATCATTCTCATGAATATGTACAAAAGAACACCACAGCACAGATGATCATTTCCGTGGTTCTATTAACACACATTGCTGATGCTAAACGCATTATGTAGTAAAACACATTGATAAATGTGACAAACATACCAGCCATACTTGTATCTAATCCTATCATAATTTTACATGTTGCCTGTATTTTACAGGATATTTATGAAACTTATGGGAATCCATCCATGGAATACTGCACTAAGTTTTCCTTGAACCCACTCATGATTTATTTACCAATGAAAATCACCATTTACATACCTTTACAAAATGATGGCTGTACGATTCCACTGCAAGCAGCCATATAATCCTGTTCCTATTCTTAAATCAAGCTTAAAAGCCAGGGACCAAGCAGCCATTTTGAAGGAATAATGACTTTTCTTTTTTTCCCACAAAGATAACCTCTCTTGAGAAATAATCTTCTACACTTTACAATATGCCACTGGATGAAATATTCACAGAAATTATTTTCTCTTCCCTTCTTTCTTTCTTTCTTTCTTTCTTTCTTTCTTTCTTTCTTTCTTTCTTTCTTTCTTTCTTTCTTTCGTTCTTCCTTTTTTTTAAAACAACATTTACCAGATGAAAAAACAGAAGGCATAATGACCAAGGAGTGCTGGGTGGAAATGAATTAGAAATAATAGAGAGGAAAGAAAAGTATTCAAAGAGAAATGAACTCTCAAGGTCAACTATTTTCATTGCAAACATTTAAGATGGCTGGTTGTGTAAGAAAAAAAAAATAAATGAAGGGCCATGGGAGAAAAAAATGCTTTTTATCTAATGATTTCCAGATTCTATATGTCAACATCACTGCCCCTAAACCAAATCATCCATCATCACTCATGTGATGGCCTACATCTTTTTTTTTTTTTAATGATTTTTTATTATATTATGTTAGTCACCATTCAGTACATCCCTGGTTTCCGATGTAAGGCTCGATGATTCATTAGTTGTGTATAACACCCAGTGCACCATGCAATACGTGCCCTCCTTACTACCCATCACCGGTCTATCCCATTCCCCCACCCCGCTCCCTTCTGAGGCCCTCAGTTTGTTTCTCATAGTCCATAGTCTCTCATGTTTCATTCCCCCTTCTGATTAACCCCCTTTTCTTTATCCCTTTCTTCCCCTACCGATCATCCTAGTTCTTATGTTCCATAGACGAGAGAAATCATATGATAGTTGTCTTTCTCTGCTTGACTTATTTCACTTAGCATTATCTCCTCCAGTGCCATCCATGTTGTAGCAAATGTTGAGAACTCATTCTTTCTGATAGCTGAGTAATATTCCATTGTATATATGGACCACAACTTCTTAATCCAGTCATCTGTTGAAGGGCATCTCGGCTCCTTCCACGATTTAGCTATTGTGGACATTGCTGCTATGAACATTGGCATGCATATGGCCCTTCTCTTCACTACGTCTGTATCTTTGGGGTAAATACCCAGTAGTGCAATGGCTGGATCATAGGGTAGCTCAATTTTTAACTTTTTAAGGGACCTCCACACTGTTTTCCAGAGTGGCTGTACCAACTTGCATTCCCACCAACAATGTAGGAGGGAACCCTTTTTACCCCTTTCTCCACATCCTCTCCAACAATTGTTGTTTCTTGCCTTGTCTATTTTTGCCATTCTAACTGGCGTAAGGTGGTATCTCAG
>NW_024423343.1:84954578-84955734 GCF_017311325.1 Ursus maritimus | reverse complement strand
TCTTTCTTTCTTTCTTTCTTTCTTTCTTTCTTTCTTTCTTTCTTTCTTTCGTTCTTCCTTTTTTTTAAAACAACATTTACCAGATGAAAAAACAGAAGGCATAATGACCAAGGAGTGCTGGGTGGAAATGAATTAGAAATAATAGAGAGGAAAGAAAAGTATTCAAAGAGAAATGAACTCTCAAGGTCAACTATTTTCATTGCAAACATTTAAGATGGCTGGTTGTGTAAGAAAAAAAAAATAAATGAAGGGCCATGGGAGAAAAAAATGCTTTTTATCTAATGATTTCCAGATTCTATATGTCAACATCACTGCCCCTAAACCAAATCATCCATCATCACTCATGTGATGGCCTACATCTTTTTTTTTTTTTAATGATTTTTTATTATATTATGTTAGTCACCATTCAGTACATCCCTGGTTTCCGATGTAAGGCTCGATGATTCATTAGTTGTGTATAACACCCAGTGCACCATGCAATACGTGCCCTCCTTACTACCCATCACCGGTCTATCCCATTCCCCCACCCCGCTCCCTTCTGAGGCCCTCAGTTTGTTTCTCATAGTCCATAGTCTCTCATGTTTCATTCCCCCTTCTGATTAACCCCCTTTTCTTTATCCCTTTCTTCCCCTACCGATCATCCTAGTTCTTATGTTCCATAGACGAGAGAAATCATATGATAGTTGTCTTTCTCTGCTTGACTTATTTCACTTAGCATTATCTCCTCCAGTGCCATCCATGTTGTAGCAAATGTTGAGAACTCATTCTTTCTGATAGCTGAGTAATATTCCATTGTATATATGGACCACAACTTCTTAATCCAGTCATCTGTTGAAGGGCATCTCGGCTCCTTCCACGATTTAGCTATTGTGGACATTGCTGCTATGAACATTGGCATGCATATGGCCCTTCTCTTCACTACGTCTGTATCTTTGGGGTAAATACCCAGTAGTGCAATGGCTGGATCATAGGGTAGCTCAATTTTTAACTTTTTAAGGGACCTCCACACTGTTTTCCAGAGTGGCTGTACCAACTTGCATTCCCACCAACAATGTAGGAGGGAACCCTTTTTACCCCTTTCTCCACATCCTCTCCAACAATTGTTGTTTCTTGCCTTGTCTATTTTTGCCATTCTAACTGGTGTAAGGTGGTATCT